>NC_091152.1:60759975-60772475 GCF_040958095.1 Procambarus clarkii | reverse complement strand
TCTAGGAAGAACCCAGGAATACTGTCGGGTTGAGTCTCAGCCTGGAAAAACAATGGTGTTAAAGTAAGATCTTCCCTCTGCAACTTACGGAACTCCAACTTGGTCAGATGCGGGGGTAGTTTCTGAGGGTCTTGAGGGACAGCGGTGGCAGTAGAGTCAGCTGGCTGTGGACGTGCGGCTTGTGCACGGGTGGTCACGAGAACCGGAGGAGAAACTTCATCACTCTCTTGAACCTCTGCTGGAACATACTCAAGAATAGGGTTACTTGGCACAGAGTTACACACCTGGGGTTTGTCCATGACGATCAGGTTGGTCGGTTGCAGGTCTTCTGCCAAGTCGTTGCCTAGGAGAAGTTGCACTCCAGGCATGGGAAAAGGCTTTTCCCTGACGGCGACTTGGACTTCCCCGTTCACGTAGGGACAATCCAGGTGGACTCTGGCGAGAGGGTATGGAGTGGTAGCAGTGAGGTCAGTGATGAAGACTGTTTCCCCGGTGTAGACTATGTTGGGCACAGCCGACTTCAAGATGATCGATTGTAGAGCCGCTGTGTCCCTCAAGATCTTCAATTTGAAACGTCCCTCCGGATTTGAACCGTTGGCAGAGACAGTTCCAGTATACAGGTGGTTACTGAAAAGAGAAAGATCATTAACATCAACACCAACATTCATCACAGGCTTACCGGACTTAGGAGGAGTGGGTTTGGGTCGTTGTTGGTCAGTGGTTCCCTTGTATTGAGACTTACCACACTTGTCTATGGTATGTCCATAGAGTCTACAATACTTGCAGTACAGTTGTGAACCAGCTTGATCGGGGCTCACCTTCTCGTAACTGTACCACGACTTCTTACTGGAGGATGGTTCAGGTGTCAGCCGGTGGATGAGGCTGTAAGTGTCAGCCGACTTAGCACACTTCAGGTAGTCGGTTTCTTCTTTATCTGCTAAGTAGAGGCGGACAGGAGGCGGCACACGTCTCAAGAATTCTTCAACAAGCATCAGGTTGACGAGTTCTGTAAAAGTAGAGACATGTGCTGCTTCCAGCCATTTCATGAAATACCTCCGTTTCGTGTTAGCAAACTCGAGGAAGGTAGTGGTACTTGCCTTCAGGTGGTCACGGAATTTCCTTCTATAACTTTCGGTGGAAAGTAGGTAGGCGTCTAACACTGCTTGTTTCAGAGTGTAGTAGTCATTCTCAGACGCCAAAGTACTGAGTGTGACTGCAGCTCTACCTGTAAGATGGACTCTGAGAAGTGTTGCCCATTGGTCGACAGGCCAACTGAGTTGATTAGCGAGGGTTTCAAAGGTGGTAAAGAACACATCAACTTCTGCTTCTACAAAGGATGGCATTAACTTACTTGCATGTGATATATTAAAACTGACGGGAAGATTGGCAGTAGCTTGTTGGCGTTGAGTGAAGTGTGAAGTTTCCAAGGAGATTTCGCGTTGACGACACTCTAGAGCCAGAGTCGCTTGTTGCTTGTCATGTTCGCGTTGCATCTCCAACTCGCGTCGTTTGGTTTCAAGCTGTACTCGTTCCCGCTCCTGGAGTAGTGCAACCTCACGTTCTTGTTCGTCTCTCCTCAAGGCAGCTTCACGTTCTCTGAGGGTGATTTCTCGTTCTTGTTCTTCCCTCCTCAAAGCAGCTTCGCGTTCTTGTTCGTCTCTCCTCAAAGCGGCTTCGCGTTCGTGTTCTTCCCTTCGTATGGCAGCTGCTTCTCTTTGCTGCTCACGTTCAATCTTGGCCAGCTCTAGTTTAAGTTTCATCGTTGCCAAGTCAGTTTTCTCTGCAATATAGTAAGTTTCATGAGTTTCAGAGTCTATCTTACCTTGCTCTAAATAGTAATCCAGCAACAGGTTGTGTAGGTCATTTTTGTTGGCTTGGTAGGGAACTTCTAGTTGATACTCATGTGCAAGAGTTTGTAGTTCAGTCCTCTTGGCACGACTCAAAGTCCCTATTTCACCTGCTGGATTTGCACGGAAAGTTTGGAGATGAAACATGGTGAAATTAGCAAATAAAGGTACACGAATGTTCAATAATGAAATGTCAGAAACAGGACAACGTGGCAACTGGTACCTATCCTGTGTGATCTTTAACAATTAACGTTAAGTGAAAGATATTAAATGATTAAATTAAATCAAGGGCGCAGGAAATCTTGTACCCGGTACTCATGTAAGAGAATAAGGGCAAGAAAATCCTACTAACAAATGAAACAAAGTTTCGAAAACAAATGAAACAGTTAAATGCTTCAAAAGTAAAATTGGTAGTCCAAGGATGTAGGCATACCTTGCCAAGTCTCTAAAGGACATAAAGCAAGTTTTTCCTACTGAATTTAATATGATACTTACAGAATTAGCGAACTTTTGTGCTCTGAAAAAATAAGCTAATTCCCTACCGTTGTATGTATCATCATCTCTGACCGACGTGTAGGGGTGCGAGGTGTCAACTGGTGACGAGAACTGCTGCTGAGGTCCCAATTCAGCAACTAAAGTTCGAGCTAGAGGAACTATGGCCCTCTTTGTCCTCCTACAGTCAGATTGCAGAAGATTGGGTACTCTTGACCCGGGGCAGACCACAGTACCAGGGTACCAATATGATGATCTGTCAGAATGAGAAATATTCAAGGGACATAGATGGTAAATACGAGTAATAACATGGAGGGAGAGATGACCAATTAAGAGTATGACTGAGGCCTACAGTCACCACGTAATCCAAAGTTGTCTCACCTTCACTATATGTTACTCTCGTAATGCACAATACACCGCACCTTATAAAAAATGAAATTGAATGAAAAATAGTAAAGCTACGTTAACAAAGTTAAATACGCTTACCATAAATTACCACTTGGCACCAGTACCTGAGTGAGGCTCCTAGGACAGGCCCCCATAAAACTTGTGACGGTAACGCGTTGGTGTTCGGCTGTTTAAGGCTAGGGGTATGGCCTCGTCACATAGTTATAAAAAAAATAGAAAAACTGGAACTTCGTCTGTGGTAAGGTAAGGAGAAGACACACAAAACACAAGTAAAACTTTAACAATGAAATTTTAATTACGTTAAATAAATCAAAACATGAAAATAATGCACAAACAAATTCTTATAATAAAATCAATGAATCAAAAGAATAAGAATACTTAAATGACAAAATGAAAAGTTACGTTAAGGCAAAATAACAAGAAGTGCAATACAACAGTAAGTGGGAGGTGCTGGAATATTGGCTTAAAGCCACCACCTCTCTCAGTACACTCTAGAGTCTAGCTGGGAGGTGTGCTGGCTACGAAAGCACGGAACATTCTGAAGACTGATGTTGGGGCGACCCCAGACATCGGGTAGTATGGGGGGGGGCGAGGCAGGTGCAGCCAGACCGGCGACCAATCAGCGGAGTTGTAGCGATCAACGGGTAGTTTGGTGGTTGGAGTTCGAACAGGTGGCTGGTTGCATACGTTTCTGCTCACCCTGGCAAGCCTTGCTGGTGTTTGTTGTCGTTGTTGGACATTTCTTCCATAGTCTTTTATATAGTTGTGAAGACGTAATTTTGGAGGGAAGAGCAGGCTCAATCTCTTGAAGGAGATTATCGTCACAATATATATATATATATATATATATATATATATATATATATATATATATATATATATATATATATATATATATAAATATATATATAAATATAAATATAATATATAAATATATTTATATATATATATATAAATATATATATATATATATATATATATATATATATAAATATATATATAAATATATATATATATAAATATATATATATATATATATATATATATATATATATATATATATATATATATGCGAACAAGCCTGAATGGTCCCCAGGACTATATGCGAATGAAAACTCACACCCCAGAAGTGACTCGAACCCATACTCCCAGAAGCAACGCAACTGGTAACTACAGGGCGCCTTAATCCGCTTGACCATCACGGCCGTCAAAAGGAAGTGATAGCCGAGGCTATTTGAGCCACTTCCCCGACGGCAACTCGGATGGTAATCTTGGGCATAGCATTTCACCAAATCAATATATATATATATATATTCATATATATATATATAAATATATATATATATATATATATGTCGTACCTAGTAGCCAGAACTCACTTTTTGACCTACTATTCAAGGCCCGATTTGCCTAATAAGCCAAGTTTTCCTGAATTAAAATATTTTTTCTAATTTTTTTCTTATGAAATGATAAAGCTACCCATTTCATTATGTATGAGGTCAA
The DNA here is from genome assembly GCF_040958095.1 of Procambarus clarkii. Lineage (NCBI taxonomy): Eukaryota > Metazoa > Arthropoda > Malacostraca > Decapoda > Cambaridae > Procambarus > Procambarus clarkii. Next base: position 60,768,225 of record NC_091152.1, on the reverse strand, counting down.
TTTTTTTTTATTGGAGTTAAAATTAACGTAGATATATGACCGAACCTAACCTAACCTAACCTATCTTTATAGGTTAGGTTTGGTTAGGTAGCCGAAAAAGTTAGGTTAGGTTAGGTTAGGTAGGTTAGGTAGTCGAAAAACAATTAATTCATGAAAACTTGGCTTATTAGGCAAATCGGGCCTTGAATAGTAGGCCAAAAAGTGAGTTCTGGCTACTAGGTACGACATATATATATATATATATATATATATATATATATATATATATGTCGTACCTAACAGCCAGAACGCACTTCTATGCCTACTATTCAAGGCCCGATTTGCCTAATAAGCCAAGTTTTCATGAATTAATTGTTTTTCGACTACCTAACCTACCTAACCTAACCTAACCTAACTTTTTCTGCTACCTAACCTAACCTAACCTATAAAGATAGGTTAGGTTAGGTTAGGTAGGGTTGGTTAGGTTCGGTCATATATCTACGTTAATTTTAACTCCAATAAAATAAAAATTACCTCATACATAATGAAATGGGTAGCTTTATCATTTCATAAGAAAAAAATTAGAGAAAATATATTAATTCAGGAAAACTTGGCTGATTAGGCAAATCTGGCCTTGCATAGTAGGCTGAGAAGTGCGTTCTGGCTACTAGGTACGACATATATATATATATATATATATATATATATATATATATATATATATATATATATATATATATATATATATATATATATATATATATATATATATATATATATATATGCATGCATGCTGTGCATTGCTACAGAAAAACACTGAGTTTCTTGGAAGTTTACGTCCCATCTTCCAAGAGACGTAACAATCATCCCAGAAACGTCCCATCATCCTAGAAGCGTTCCATCATCCTAGAAACGTCCGATCATCCTAGAAGCGTCCCATCATCCTAGAAACGTCCCATCATCCTAGAAGCATCACATCATCCTAGAAACGTTTCCCTCATCCAAGATGCGTCCCATCATCCTAGAGACATCTCATCATCCTAGAAGCTGCCCATCATCTTAATAACGTCTCATCACCCTAGAAGCTGCCCGTCATCCTAGAGACGTCTCATCATCCTAGAAGCTGCCCATCATCCTAGAAACGTCCCCTCATCCAAGAAGCGTCCCATCATCTTAGAAGCGGGCCATCGTCTTAGAAGCGTCCCATCATTCTAGAAGCGTCCCATCATCCTAGAATCGGCCAATCATCCTAGAAGCGGCCCCTCATCCTAGAAGCGCCCCATCATCCAAGAAGCGTACCAATTATCCTAGAGGCGGCTCATCATCCTAGAAGCGGCCCATCATCCTAGAAACGGCCCATCATCCTAGAAACGTCCCATAATCCAAGAAGCGGCCCATCTTAAAAGCGGCCCATAATCCTAGAAGCGGCCCATCACCCTAGAAACGTCCCATCATCCTAGAAGCAACCCCATCATCCTAGAAAAATCCCATCATCCTAGAAGCGTCCCATCATCCTAGAAACATCCCATCATCTTAGAAGCGGCCTATCATCCTAGAAACGTCCATCATCCTAGAGACGTTCCATCATCCTAGAAGCGTCCCATCATCATAGAAGCGTCCCATCATCCTACACGGGGCCGATCTTTGGAGCGGCCCAAAATCCTAGAAGCGGTCCATCACCCTAGAAACGTCCCGTCATCCTAGAAGCAACCCCATCATCCTAGAAACGTCCCATCATCCTAGAAGCGTCCCATCATCCTAGAAACGTCCCATCATCCTAGAAGCGGCCCATCACCCAAGAAGCGGCCCATCATCCAAAAAGCGGCCCATCATCCTAAATGCGTCCCATCATCCTACAAGCGTCCTATCATCGTAGAAACGTCCCATCATCCTAGAAGTGTCCCTTCAACCTAGAAACGTCCCATGATCCTAGAAGCGGCCCATCATCCTAGAAACGTCCCTTCATCCTAGAAGCAGCCCATTATCCTAGAAGCGTACCATCATCCTAGAAGCGTCCCATCATCCTAGAAGCGTCCCATCATCCTAGAAGCGTTCCATCATCCTAGAAGCGTCCCATCATCCCAGAAGCGTCTTATCATCCTAGAAGCATCCCCCATCATTCTAGAATCGTCCCATCATCCTAGAAGCGTCCCCATCTTCCTAGAAGCATCTCATCACCCTTGAAGCGGCCCATCATCCTAGAAACGTCCCATCATCCTAGAAGCGTCCCATCATCCTAGAAACGTCCCATCATCCTAGAAGCGTCCCATCATCCTAGAAACGTTCCATCATCCTAGAAGCGTCCCATCATCCTAGAATCGTCCCATCATCCTAGAAGCGTCCCCCATCTTCCTAGAAGCATCTCATCACCCTTGAAGCGGCCCATCATCCTAGAAACGTTCCATCATCCTAGAAGCGTCCCATCATCCTAGAAGCGTCCCATTATCCTAGAAACGTCCCATCATCCTAGAAGCGTCCCATCATTCTAGAAACTTCCCTTTTACCTTATACTCAAATACATAAAATAGATTAATGAATCTGAGGTTGGCTGAGTGTGGACAAGTCAGCATCGTCTGAACCAAATAATGTTACTCACCAGAGACACCAAATTACTCACTTTCCCCATCACCAAACTCTCACGTCACTCACCGCTTACCACCGAGGCCTTAACAACACAACTACCCTGTGTGTGTGTGTGTGTGTGTGTGTGTGTGTGTGTGTGTGTGTGTGTGTGTGTGTGTGTGTGTGTGTGTGTGTGTGTGTGTGTGTGTGTGTGTGTGTTGAGCATCATCACGGCGGTGACAATATGTCTTCTGCTCGGTTACCAAAGTAGAACTTTGGTAACCGAGCAGGAACTTCACTGATGTGTGACATCACATCAGTGAATGACTGACCTGACATCACCACATCAGTGAATGACTGTCATTAATGACTGACCTTTAAATGCGTACAATGGCGTTACTCCCACGTGGCTTGTGATGGGAATGGGCAATGAGGGAATCATCAGGGGAAAGCGTCAAGCCATTACGACTATATAGCACTGGGAAGGGGTCAGGATAAGGGTTTGGGATGGGACGGAGGGAAAGGAATGGTGCCCAACCACTTGGTGGACAGTCGAGGGTTGAACGGCTATTTCATTGAACTATTGCCGTTCCCATCACCTAAGTCTATGTTAAAAAAAGAGATTCACAAGTAAAATCTTGGAAGGGAAAGTTTAGAAATTTGAGAAGTAGAAACTTAGGGGGAGAACTTGATACGATGAGACGTAGAAACTTGGAGAGAGAGAGAGAACTTGAGGAATTAGGAAGTTTAAACTTATGGATGAAAGTTTATATAATCATTATAGATGATGCGCTGGTAGGTCACGAACTCTAATTAATTAAATTAATGATTTCTTCATAAGATGCTTAAGAAATTTCAAATAATTATCCAAGGGTTACGCTGTCCTACTTCAACTTAATTACATAACGCTTAAGAGAAAGAATTATCTTCCCTGGGAGCTATTAAAAATGCTTCCGTTTTTCATCGAAGTGTTTAATGAATAATTAAAACTTATGAATTACTGATTTTATGAATTAATTCATGAACTTTTTTATGAATTAATCATTGCTTTAGTTATTTCCATAATTATTTTTTTTTTATTGTGAATCCAAAAATTCCTGCTGCCAGCTCCAATTACAATTTGAATTATTTACCAAAAATTCTTGTAAGATATTATTATGTGCAATTTGTTTCTTAATATTTCGAGCTAGTTAGCATCCACGAAAAAAATTTCAGTTTGCTCCTGTAATCAAATTAAATAAGCCATTCTAATCACGTTTCGCAAACTTAACTTATTCTTTAAAAAATATATATTGTATATGTATCCTTGTGAAGCCTCAAAGGTGAAAATAAATCTTAGACAAAATTCCTAAAAGCACATATACACACAGATGGTGCACCAATGTATTCTCCCCCAGATGGTGCATCAACGTATTCTCCCCCAGATGGTACATCAATGTATTCTCCCCAGATGGTACATCAATGTATTCTCCCCCAGATGGTGCATCAACGTATTCTCCCCCAGATGGTACATCAATGTATTCTCCCCAGATGGTACATCAATGTATTCTCCCCCAGATGGTGCATCAACGTATTCTCCCCCAGATGGTACATCAATGTATTCTCCCCAGATGGTACATCAATGTATTCTCCCCCAGATGGTACATCAATGTTTTCTCCCCAGATGGTACATCACTGTATTCTCCCCCAGATGGTACATCAATGTTTTCTCCCCCAGATGGTGCATCAACGTATTCTCCCCCAGATGGTACATCAATGTATTCTCCCCAGATGGTACATCAATGTTTTCTCCCCAGATGGTACATCAATGTATTCTCCCCAGATGGTGCACCAATGTATTCTCCCCCAGATGGTGCATCAACGTATTCTCCCCCAGATGGTACATCAATGTATTCTCCCCAGATGGTACATCAATGTTTTCTCCCCAGATGGTACATCAATGTATTCTCCCCAGATGGTACATCAATGTATTCTCCCCCAGATGGTATATCAATGTTTTCTCCCCCAGATGGTACATCAATGTATTCTCCCCCAGGTGGTACATCAATGTTTTCTCCCCCAGATGGTACATCAATGTATTCACCCCCAGATGGTACATCAATGTATTCTCCCCCAGATGGTACATCAATTTTTCTCCCCAGATGGTACATCAATGTATTCTCCCCCAGATGGTACATCAATGTATTCTCCCCCAGATGGTACATCAATGTATTCTCCCCCAGATGATACATCAATGTATTCTCCCCCAGATGGTACATCAATGTATTCACCCCCAGATGGTACATCAATGTATTCCCCCCCAGATGGTACATCAATGTTTTCTCCCCAGATGGTACATCAATGTATTCTCCCCCAGATGGTACATCAATGTATTCTCCCCCAGATGATACATCAATGTATTCTCCCCTAGATGGTACATCACTGTATTCTCCCCCAGATGATACATCAATGTATTCTCCCCCAGATGGTACATCAATGTATTCTCCCCAGATGATACATCACTGTATTCTCCCCCAGATGATACATCAATGTATTCTCCCTCAGATGGTACATCAATGTATTCTCCCCAGATGATACATCAATGTATTCTCCCCCAGATGATACATCAATGTATTCTCCCCCAGATGATATATCAATGTATTCTCCCCAGATGGTACATCAATGTGTTCTACCACAGATGGTACATCAATGTGGGCGCCTGACAGCTGGGTGGACAGCGCTTCGGATTCGTAGTCCTGAGGTTTCGGGTTCGATCCCTAGTGTAGGCGGAAACAAATGGGCAAAATGTTTCTTTCACTCTGATGCCCCTGTTACCTAGCAGTAAATAGGTACCTGGGAGTTAGACAGCTGCTACGTGCTGCTTCCTGAAGGTGTGTAACAAAAAGGAGGCCTGGTCGAGGACCGGGCCGCGGGGAAGCTAAGCCCCGAAATCATTTCAAGATAACCTCCCCCAGATTGTACATCAATGTATTGTCCCCATTATTAAATCATAACAAATGATTGGTTCAAGTATGTTTATTGAGACAGGAAAATACATCTCAAGGAGATGGAGTAGTTTAGGCTATGTCTACCAATGCGCCTTTTGGGTCTTGACAAATTTTCAGTTGTCGAAAAGTGTTTCAAGAATCTCCGGGGGACCACAAGTGCTTCTAATATAACTCCTAAATACAGTTGTTATAGTGCCCAAAACGTCATGTTTGACTAACAATCTAATACAAAAAATAAAATAATACTGCACAACGTAAAAGTTAAATTGTTTTGTTACGTAAATTAATACTGTTTACATAATTATTCCGTATGTAACAAAAAAGAGTTCTCTTTTAATCAATAATGAAACCTGCTCACTTGTTCCAAATTACTAAATAATTAATCTTTTTTGCGCGATAATTACGACGATTTGTTAGTTGCTTTTCACAATTGGCATCGACGGACCTGGTCATTGACATGATTGTCAGGTTCATTATGGAGTGTGTTGAGGGTAATCCCTGGTGCGTCATTACCTCCACACAACCTCCTAGTGGCAAATAAATTAACTGAGGCGAGGGAGCCTCGACCCTCGCTTCTAGCTCAGTTTATGCTGGAATACATATTTATAATATTATATATATTATATATATATATATTATTTATATATATATCAGTGGTCATAATAACCCTTCCACGGTGACTGGCCTTAACACCAACATCAAGCAATAATATATATCTTTTACAACAAAATTTATTCTTAAATATCCGTATAATTTTTTATTTTTACCTAAGGTGTTTATTCAAATTATTGATATAGACTCAGAGGCGAGGCAAGTTTCCTCAGCACACTGGTGTATGACGGATGTGCTAAATGATAGTTTTTTTTAATTTATATACAAATTACATGGATTAGCCGGCAGTGGTCGGGTCTCTCTTCCTCTCCCCTTTATCTGTCTTCCTTTCCACCCTTGTCCTTCCCGCTCTACACCCTCTATTACAATTACTTCCCATCTCTCAACTCTCCCCGTTCTCATCACTCAATCTCCAATTCTCTGTCTCTCTCTCTCTCTCTTTTTCCCCCTTTTCTCTCTTAAAAAAAATAGTATTGCGAATAGCTAAACACTTCTCAAAATAACTTTATGGAATACAAATTCTGCATCTCAGACTCCATGAAAAATTAGGAGCCGATAATTCTTTAACTGGGACAGACCTCGACTAGCTTATGACATTCCCATACCATCACTGTGTCACCATGAAGAGTTGGGCGAGGCTACTAGCTGCTGCAACCGTCTGGCATCCAACCACAGAAAGACAAATAGAGACAGACTTCCACTTTATAGATATAAGAGAAAAAAAGAGCAAGCAATATGTATAACGGATTGAATTAACGCTGAAAGCACATTTTATTTCAGTCCTCATGCACTGTAACACCCAGCTGGCCGTGCTAAGAATTACCTCTCCTCACTCATGCAATTTCAGAAAATGCACAAGAGCTCTATGAATTATTTATTTGTAATTTAAATTTCTCTCCTTACATGATTTCGAATTTTGTTGAATTTTGAAGGATATGTTTTCCTTCTAGTTAATATGCAGTCGAGATGCAAGGCTTAGCGACGGAGTCATATATCACCACATTATTGGGTCGGAAGAGAAGGCAATTATCAGGAGAGAGCGGCAAGCCATTACGACTATATAGAAAAACGACCATATGGCAAGACGCCAATATAGGTTCGGAAGAAACCTGCTTGTTGACGACCAAAGATCACATTCACTCCTAAAAAATCTTCCACTTCCGGGCTGTTCATGCCCGTGCAACCTTTTGGGCCCCTTAATTTTCATCAATCAATCCATCTGCTTGTTGAGCGGATTCTGTCAGGGATGATTAATTCTGCCAGGGGAGGTGACTAATTCTTCCAGGGGGGGGGGGGGGTGACTTAATATGTACTTAGAATATTAGGGAGTTTACTCTATAACCTCCCTAATATTGCTGGTATTGATGTCTTGGCCATGAATAACAGGTGTTAGTAACAGGTGTTAGATATTAGTTAAAAACATATAAGAAAGTGATATATTAACAAATGCATTTATATATCACCTCGGGATGATGTTTGTTATATTCGCTTAACTTATGGTCGGAATATGACCGAGAAAAGTCGGAGACAGATGTTTGGGTCGTGTGTGTAGACCGGAGCCAGTTGTTTGGGTCGTGTGTGTAGACCGGAGCCAGATGTTTGGGTCGTGTGTGTAGACCAGAGCCAGATGTTTGGGTCGTGTGTGTAGACCAGAGCCAGATGTTTGGGTCATGTGTGTGTAGACCGGAGCCAGATGTTTAGGTCGTGTGTGTAGACCGGAGCCAGATGTTTGGGTCATGTGTGTGTAGACCGGAGCCAGATGTTTGGGTCGTGTGTGTAGACCGGAGCCAGATGCTTGGGTCATGTGTGTGTAGACTGGAGCCAGATGTTTAGGTCGTGTGTGTGTGTGTGTGTGTGTGTGTAGACTGGAGCCAGATGTTTAGGTCGTGTGTGTGTGTATGTGTGTGTAGACTGGAGCCAGATGTCTGGGTCGTGTGTGTAGACTGGAGACAGATGTTTGGGTCGTGTGTGTGTGTGTGTGTGTGTGTGTGTGTGTGTGTGTGTGTGTAGACCGGACCCAGATGTCTGGGTCGTATGTGTGTGTGTGTTTGTAGACCGGAACCAGATGTCTGGGTCGTGTACTCACCTAGTTCTACTCACCTAGTTGTGC
>NC_091152.1:60734975-60754975 GCF_040958095.1 Procambarus clarkii | reverse complement strand
ACTGACGGGTCATCTAATCCTGTCAATGGCAGGGCTGGTGCAGCATACACGGTAATCAAGGATAATACTTTCCAACGCAGAAATGAAGAAAAAGCGCGTATTGAGAACTATGCCTCTTCAGCACAAGCAGAGCTAACTGTCATTGTTATGGCGTTAAGGTTTCTTGAACGAAACACTAATGGTGCAGTGATTTGCACCGATTCAAAAGCAGCACTGCAAAGCCTAAGTAAAAATCGGGCAGAAAATCTTGCCATAGTCGCTGAAATTAAGAGAGATGTGAGAGTACTTACCAGTGAGGGAAGAGTCATCAAGTTTCTGTGGATCCCCTCCCATGTTGGGATATGTGGGAATGAACGAACAGATGTGCTGGCTGCTGAAGGCGCTGAAGGAGACCATATTGAATACTTCAAACCCAAGACTCTACTACAAATTAGAGGTATTGTCAGGCAACATCACCGTGACAAGGTAACTGAGGAAGGAGGAGAGAAGCACAAACCAGTGAATCTGTACCATGGTACAACATGGTTGCAGCTGGCAATCCCAGTCATTATGGCCGAAGAGGAGGAGAACGAGGGAATCTGTAATAGCGAGAATCCGTCTGGGATACAAATATCCATGGAGATATGGAATGGAAACAACAGTTGATCATCGAAGTTGCAGAATCTGTGGTGAGAGTGATGGACACCGCCTTGACCACTATCTACGTGAATGTGAACACCTGAGAGACATCAGAAGTATGTGTAGAATAATGCACCCCACATTGTTTGAGTTAGGAAAACACTTTGTCAAATATTGATACTGTTCTTAAAAGTTTTCCCCATTTTGTACCTGCAAGATAACGTAAGCTTTTAAGGGTTGATAGATGTTAATCTTCTTGTTTGAGGAGCTGTTCACTTGAGACAGTTAAGCAAGTCCCAGCTGTGTCTGGGTACAAGTGACAGGATGAACAACCCAGCGGGTTTTCTTCCTTTTGGGGAGTGTTGTACATGCTGCTATGGCGGTGTGTCCACTCACAAGATGAGTGGCGCTGCCCAATAAACTCGCCCCTCTGGGCAAAATTTAAATCAATTTCAATTTAGTGTTGATGTCTCGAAAAAAATGATTTTTTTTTAAGTTTAGGTTTGAGAGCAAATGTTTGGGTCAATATATATTAATTATTATCAATTATTATCAATTATATATATAATTATTATCTATGATTATTATCAAACAATTACTTCACAAGCACGATGGAAAATTTTACTAATAATATGTAAATTTATTCCATTTTGTCGTTACTTAATCATGAATATTCAACAGGCCATTATCACTGACACGTGTAGCACAGCTGTGAAGGTCATCATGACACGTGTAGCACAGCTGTGAAGGTCACCATGACACGTGTAGCACAGCTGTGAAGGTCACCATGACACGTGTAGCACAGCTGTGAAGGTCACCATGACACGTGTAGCACAGCTGTGAAGGTCACCATGACACGTGTAGCACAGCTGTGAAGGTAACCATGACACGTGTAGCACAGCTGTGAAGGTCACCATGACACGTGTAGCACAGCTGTGAAGGTCACCATGACACGTGTAGCACAGCTGTGAAGGTCACCATGACACGTGTAGCACAGCTGTGAAGGTCACCATGACACGTGTAGCACAGCTGTGAAGGTCACCATGACACGTGTAGCACAGCTGTGAAGGTCACCATGACACGTGTAGCACAGCTGTGAAGGTCACCATGACACGTGTAGCACAGCTGTGAAGGTCACCATGACACGTGTAGCACAGCTGTGAAGGTCACCATGACACGTGTAGCACAGCTGTGAAGGTCACCATGACACGTGTAGCACAGCTGTGAAGGTCACCATGACACGTGTAGCACAGCTGTGAAGGTCACCATGACACGTGTAGCACAGCTGTGAAGGTCACCATGACACGTGTAGCACAGCTGTGAAGGTCACCATGACACGTGTAGCACAGCTGTGAAGGCCACCATGACACGTGTAGCACAGCTGTGAAGGTCACCATGACACGTGTAGCACAGCTGTGAAGGGCACCATGACACGTGTAGTGTAGCACAGCTGTGAAGGTCACCATGACACGTGTAGCACAGCTGTGAAGGGCACCATGACACGTGTAGCACAGCTGTGAAGGTCACCATGACACGTGTAGTACAGCTGTAAAGGGCACCATGAGAGACTCCAGCAGGATGAACCATAGAGTGACACACAGCAGCACAGAACAGATGGTGGTCGTTCGTCATTGAGATTTATAATATCAATTTGTGGTTGTTATGATTAGTTGTCGTGATGGCGTTCGTTGCGATAGGGTTGTGGTGGTGATTGGTGTTGGTGATGGTTGGTGTTGGTGGTGGGTGTTGGTGGTTGGTGGTTGATGGTGGTGTTGGTGGCGGTTGGTGTTGATGGTGGTGGTGGTGGTGTTGATGGTGGTGGTGGTGGTGGTGGTGTTTATGGTGGTGTTGATGGTGGTGGTGGTGGTGTTGATGGAGATGTTGATGGTGGTGGTGGTGTTGATGATAGTGGTGTTGATTGTGGTGGTGTTGATGGTGGTGGTGGTGGTGTTGATGGTGGTGGTGTTGTTGATGGTGGTGTTGATTGTGGTGGTGTTGATGGTGGTGGTGGTGTTGTTGTTGATGGTGGTGGTGTTGATGATGGTGGTGTTGATGGAGTTGTTGATGGTGGTGTTGATAATGGTGTTGATGGTGGTGGTGGTGGTGGTGTTTATGGTGTTGTTGATGGTGGTGGTGTTGATGGTGGTGGTGGTGTTGATGGTGGTGGTGGTGGTGTTGTTGATGGTGGTGTTGATGATGGTAATGTTGATTGTGGTGGTGTTGATACTGGTGGTGGTGGTGGTGTTGATGGTGGTGGTGGTGGTGGTGTTGATGGTGGTGGTGGTGGTGTTGATGGTGGTGGTGGTGGTGTTGTTGATGGTGGTGGTGATAGTGGTGGTGGTGTTGATGGTGGTGGTGTTGATAGTGGTGTTGATGTTGGTGGTGTTGATGGTGGTGGTGGTTGTGGTGGTGTTGATAGTGGTGGTGGTGGTGGTGGTGATGGTGGTGGTGGTGTTGATGGTGGTGGTGGTGGTGGTGTTGATGGTGGTGTTGTTGATGGTGGTGGTGGTGTTGATGGTGGTGGTGTTGTTGATGGTGGTGGTGATAGTGGTGGTGGTGTTGATGGTGGTGGTGTTGATGGTGGTGGTGGTGTTGATGGTGGTGGTGGTGGTGTTGTTGATGGTGGTGGTGGTGTTGATGGTGGTGGTGGTGGTGTTGTTGTTTATGGTGGTGGTGATAGTGGTGGTGGTGATAGTGGTGGTGGTGTTGATGGTGGTGGTGTTGATGGTGGTGGTGGTGGTGGTGTTGATGGTGGTGGTGTTGATGATGGTGGTGTTGATGGAGTTGTTGATGGTGGTGTTGATAATGGTGTTGGTGGTGGTGGTGGTGGTGGTGGTGTTTATGGTGTTGTTGATGGTGGTGGTGTTGATGGTGGTGGTGGTGTTGATGGTGGTGGTGGTGGTGTTGTTGATGGTGGTATTGATGATGGTAATGTTGATTGTGGTGGTGTTGATGGTGGTGGTGGTGGTGGTGTTGATGGTGGTGGTGGTGGTGTTGATGGTGGTGGTGGTGGTGTTGATGGTGGTGGTGGTGGTGTTGTTGATGGTGGTGGTGATAGTGGTGGTGGTGTTGATGGTGGTGGTGTTGATGGTGGTGTTGATGTTGGTGGTGTTGATGGTGGTGGTGGTTGTGGTGGTGTTGATAGTGGTGGTGGTGGTGTTGGTGATGGTGGTGGTATTGTTGATGGTGGTGGTGGTGGTGGTGTTGATAGTGGTGTTGTTGATGGTGGTGGTGGTATTGATGGTGGTGGTGTTGTTGATGGTGGTGGTGATAGTGGTGGTGGTGTTAATGGTGGTGGTGTTGATGGTGGTGGTGGTGTTGACGGTGGTGGTGGTGGTGTTGTTGGTGGTGGTGGTGTTGATGGTGGTGGTGGTGGTGTTGTTGTTGATGGTGGTGGTGATAGTGGTGGTGGTGATAGTGGTGGTGGTGATAGTGGTGGTGGTGTTGATGGTGGTGGTGTTGATGGTGTTGGTGGTGGTGGTGTTGATGGTGGTGGTGGTGGTGGTGGTGTTGATGGTGGTGGTGTTGATGGTGGTGGTGGTGGTGGTGTTGATGGTGGTGGTGGTGGTGGTGTTGATGGTGGTGGTGGTGGTGGTGGTGTTGATGGTGGTGGTGGTGGTGGTGCTGTTGATGGTGGTGGTGATAGTGGTGGTGGTGTTGATGATGGTGGTGTTGATGGTGGTGTTGATGATGGTGGTGTTGATGGTAGTGGTGGTGGTGGTGTTGATGGTGGTGGTGTTGATGGTGGTGGTGGTGGGGGTGGTGGTGGTGGTGGTGGTGTTGATGGTGGTGGTTGTGGTGGTGTTGATGGTGGTGGTGGTGGTGGTGGTGATTGTGGTGGTGATGATGTTGAAGGTGGTGGTGGTGGTGGTGTTGATGGTGGTAGTGGTGGTGATGGTGGTGTTGATGGTGATGGTGGTGTTGATGGTGGTGTTGTTGATAGTGGAGGTGATAGTGGTGGTGGTGTTGATGATGGTGGTGGTGGTGTTGATGGTGGTGGTGGTGGTGGTGGTGTTGGTGGTGGTGGTGTTGATGGTGGTGGTGTTGATGGTGGTGTTGATGATGGTGGTGTTGATTGTGGTGGTGTTGATGGTGGTGGTGGTAGTGTTGATGATGGTGGTATTGATTGTGGTGGTGTTGATGGTGTTGGTGGTGGTGTTGATGGTGGTGGTGGTGGTGTTGTTGATGGTGGTGGTGGTGGTGGTGTTGATGGTAGTGGTGGTGGTGTTGTTGATGGTGATGGTGGTGGTGGTGGTGGTGTTGATGGTAGTGGTGGTGGTGGTGTTGATGGTGCTTGTGGTAGTGGTGGTGGTGGTGGTGTTGATGGTGGTGATGGTGGTGTTGATGATGGTGGTGGTGGTGTTGATGGTGGTGGTGGTGGTGTTGATGGTGGTGGTGGTGGTGTTGGGGGTGTTAGTGTTGGTGGTGGTGGTGTTGATGGTGGTGTTGGTGTTGATGGTGGTGTTGATGATGGTGTTGATTGTGGTGGTGTTCATGGTGGTGGTGGTGGTGTTGATGGTGGTGTTGATGGTGGTGGCGTTGATGGTGGTGGTGTTGATGGTGGTGGTGTTAGTGGTTGGTGGTGGTGGTGTTTGGTGGTGTTTGGTGGTGTTGGTGGTTGGTGGTGTTGGTGGTGTTGGTGGTTGGTGGTGGTGTTGATGTTGGTGATAGTGATGGTGGTGTAGACTCCCACTGTCTACATGGGACGGTGCTGGAATTATTCTGGACTCTCACTCACCCAGGGAGAGTAGTGTTGCTTGCCGGAACTCTCCCCCTGAGGCACAGGATGCCCACATCTTACCACCCACCTACAGGATGCCCACGTCTTACCACCCACCTACAGGATGCCCACGTATTACCACCCACCTACAGGATGCCCCCGTATTATCACCCACCAGTAGTAGGGATGACAACGCACAGACGATATTTTGTTTCTGGGAAATATCGTGTCTGTGAGTCTGGGTTTTCAGGTAAATTTAGAAATATCGTCTTTGTGAGTCAGGGTTTTTCAGGTAAAATTACGCAGTCAGAGATTTGGAAGTAAGGAATTCTTATGAGAAAAATAATTTCCGAGATTTTAGAAGTTTGTTAAAAGTTCTTATGATGAAAAAAAGTAGGAAAATCTTAAAGAAAATTTTTAGAAAATATCGTGTTTGTGTCACAGCATTTCCAGGTAAAATCTACAGACATATTTTGCCTGATTTCAACATCGGAGATATCGTGTTTGTGAGTCAGGGTTTTCAGGTAAATTTAGAAATATCGTCTTTGTGAGTCAGGGTTTTTCAGGTAAATTTGGGCAGTCGTAGATTTGGAAGTAAGGAATTCTTATGAGAAAAATAATTTCCGAGATTTTAGAAGTTTGTTAAAGTTCTTATTATGAAAATAATGTCATACGAGTTTGTTAAGAGTTCTTATTGGCAAATTCAAGTCACTGATAAGGAATTAAGGAATTCTTACGATGAAATAATATCATACGAGTTTGTTAAAAGTATTTATAATGAAAATAATGTCTTACGAGTTTGTTAAGAGTTCATATGGGAGAATTTTTTCAGAGTTCCTACCGATAATAAACAGATATATAGGCTGTATATGTTTAAGTTGGATTCTTACTTAGAAACTAGTATATTGCTATATATCTGAAACATTTCACTGCCTTCCCTTCCCCCTGCATCTCCCACTCATACCTCACACCCCCTCCCTCACACCCCCTTACCTCACAATCTCTCGCGTCACCTGTGTTTACTTTACGCCGTTAGCCGGTCAGCCAGACGCCGCATGCAGGTCACCTCCTTAATCTTATCTTCTCCATAATATCTGAACCGTCGCTCCCCTCTCTCCTTTTCATATTGTTCTCTCTTCCTATTTCCTTACAGCTGTTTTCTGACATCGTAATGTTTTGTTCCTTTTTCATTAACCAGTCAGTTTTACACAAATCAACCGAGGCATCTCAATGTAACCTTTAATACTGAAGCTGCCTCCGAGACTATCTAATCTGGCGCCGGCTACATGCCCCGAGGTTATCATCACCTGATTACCTTCCCTGTCATCTACCAGTCATTGTCAGCGTTCGCCACCGTAATAATTTATATATATATACATTAGGCGTTAATAAAACATATTTATTTATTTATAATTTATTTAGTCATCTAATTTTACTTTACACAATTTATAATAAACGACTCATTTATCCTGAAGTTCTAAGAAGCTCACTCCTCAATCCGCTTGTATAATATCCGTCCTATTCACTCCTCATCTCTGTAAGTAAAGAATAACAGTTTTAGATAGCGTTTACACATGTACAATATTTATCAGACACATAAAACCTCGAAACAAATGTACTCACCATTTTCCGTTAGATAATTTGTTATTGCCTCATTCAGCCAGTCGTCTCCAAGCACATTTTCCAACAAATATCGCTCTTATCATAAAACAGCGTTTCATAGCAGCTCGACATATTTTTAAATAAAGCATAAGATAGACTCATTACGTTCCTATCATTCTGCATATAATCTCCGTAAGTAAAACTAGTTTCAAATAGCTTTAATGCAGTTTTTAGATCCTTGTTTGAAAGATAGTAACAGAAAAACATCGCATATAGCCCGCATACGTATGTATTTAAACTCTGAAGTCGCTCTGTAAACGTGTATACATCACAGTCTTTATAATATTTTAAAAACTCCGAAATGTAGGGCGAATACACATTTATTCCATATGAATCTAGTATAACTATTTTCCGTTTAGATTTATATACAGCAATCCAGTGGCCCATTACTTCCTTAGAGTCTCTTCCTAAGGTATTTATTATAAACATAATCGGACTATCCTGTATTTGCTTCATTATTCTATATATATCCGTCGCTAAATAGCATCCAATATATTCAGCTTTACTACCAGTCATATTGTTCAATGCTGTATAAATTTGTTTGCAGTTCATGCTCTTGTATCGCACATAACTCGCCTATCAGAATAAATTCTCAATACTCCCGTTGTATTTCCGAATAAAATAATAACTTTATTTGATTTCACTGGAACAGCAAATTCTAAGGTGATTCTCAGGTTACCCGAAGCCTCTATCGGAAGGGTATCTCTCAATTCCTCAGGCGTTAGTCTAAATGCCAGTAACGTTCTTCCTTTTATAAATGAATTATATGTCAAGGTATTGCAAGCGTTAAAGCCTACTGTATTTTGAGTCTCGTAGTATAGTTTCGAACATTTATTCGGGAACTTGCAAGTTATATTAAATAAGTTTGTCCCATCGCGTGTAATATATACATTAGATATATCGCAGTGATCGAAATAAAGTGGATTAAGTGTATACGCTCCGGATATGGCTTCCATATCTGTCATCATAATAAATAATTTATCTGGGATAATGCTCCCCCATGGCTGGTCAATACTTAATCTCTGCTTCCCATTCCCAAGAATGAACGTCTTGTGGAGTGTCTTATCAAACGTATATGTAACTGGCGTATTCTGTTCAGCCAGAGCTCTATTAATAGCCTCCAATCCAGATGTGAATGGAGTTATCCGATCAATCCACATTCTAGCTAGTTTTATGTTAAACTTGTATCCAGATTCAATACTGTTTATAACCCACGGATCACTGTTAAGTTCTAATCTCAAACGAATATCAATTCCATCGAAAAGATATTCGCTCAAAGTTGTAATGTCCAATAGCAGTTTAGAGCAACAATTTACTCCCTCAGTTTTTAACTTTACAAATCTAGATTTAAGGTCTTCTGAGGCATTCTTAAAATAATCTGCATCATATTTTTCAGGAAAAACATCATTATAGAAATACGTTAGTTCTTTAAATCTTTCAGCTTTACATTCAAAAAGCGTTGTCATTATCTTTACATATGATATATATGAAAATAGTGAATTAGTTTCCACCACTTGCTCATTTAAATAAACAGTTACAGTTTTAAACATTGTCTGGGACAAACCATTAACTATTGATGCATTTTTAATATCCGCTAAAGCCGTAATTCCGTCAGGTCCCGTTAATTCAACCATCAGTTCTAGCGTCAAGCTCGAAACATCAATAAATTGACCCATAACTCCTGGAATACGGAATTCAATATAAGAATCTTAAAATTTATTGTTAATACTTGAATTCACAGGTTAAATATCTTGTGTCTGTCTTGAAAATATCGTACTTTCAACCATTCTGTGCGGACTAACTTTAGGAAAACCATCGCTTATAGCGGCTGTATAATTTTCTAAAGGAACTTGCAATGCTGCACTAGGAGCATTTACACTCATCATGTCTGCGTCTAGCATACAACTAGTACTATTTTATGAAAACACGTCTTTATATCTATCCATTTTCTTTATATAGGCAGGTCTTTTCGTTATTCGACCACCTGCTATCAATTTAGGACCTATACTTTTCAATGTTTCCATACCTCGTTTTCTAATTGAATCTTTCAAAGTACCTTGGCCTGCATTTATATCCTGCAAAACATTCTGTCCCATTGTCAATGCTGCTGGCATAATAGTTTTTAATAGGAAAGGAGTTGCTCTACGAGCTAGACCAGTTAAGAAACTTAATATTCCACCTCCTCTTAAATGTCTTCTATCAAAAACAGTAATATCGCCCAGTGCTCCACCTCTCTTCCCTCGAGGTGCAATAAATCGCTCTACCTCGTCAACGGACAGCTGTACAAACCCGACCCCTCATGTTTAAACGTGCCAGGAGAGAATGATAAACTCCCTCTACTCTTACCATTATATATCAACGGGTCTAATATGTAATACTGCAATCGTACATCCTTCCTTTTCAAAATATACAGGCTCCCCATCTTGATCTGTTTATTTAATACTGATGCCATCAATATTAGTCGTATTTAAAGGTTTATATAATTTCCTGTGTGTTACATTACTTTAAAACGAAACAACATCCAAGATATTTACAATCTTATTACCAAGCATGGTGGGCTGCACCTTATCACAATATACACACAAGAAATCTATATGGCCTCCCGGCCTAGGATGATAATAGCATGTATCTTGTACAGTTATCCTGTTATTAGGTAGTTTATTCATAATAAAAATATCATAGGCTTTACCTACTTCAGCTCCAATAACTTTACATATATTTCGACCGAAAGATAAAGAAATTCGAACAACTAATTTACCATCCTTTGTAATAAATAATTTTAACAACTTCTCACTAAATGCTGCATTAAACTTAATTCGATTAATACTCGAATCATATTTCATATAAACGTCCCCATGGTCTGGGAAATTATAATTAAGTACGGGGCCTATAAAACTCAGTGAACCTTTTGAAAATATAGTTGAAATTTCTCTATTTAAAATAGTCGTTAGCTCTATGCAATTATCACTGGCTAAAATATCTGACTTTAAAGTGAAAGATGTATTCACCGTACTCAAATCAGATAAATTTTTATTAGACACTAGAAGTTGAACTGAAATAAGACTTTCCGGGTCATTCCTCATAACAGCGAAATAAGATGGAGGCAGGAATATATTCTTCAGGCACACTTCATAAGCTTTATTCGGGTCTAAAGGCAGCTGATTATGTAATCTATTTTCAAAAGCATTGGGAGCATTGTTTTTAAATACATCAGTATTAGAGTTACTCGCTGCATATATAACGTAACTATCCATCCTGTAGACTAATAGTAAATGATAAAAATAAACAGAAACTCACCTTAATATGGTATCCAGGTAGACTCTCATTCATCTACAGCCTTGATCTTCCTCTTCAAACTCGGAGGAGAAAACACTTGATTTTTCGCATCTACATTTCTAAATAAATTCTTAGGTGTAGAGGTCAAAGAAAAAAGCAACTTTGCTATGGGCAATTTATCTTCTGGGAATAACAATTTCGGAGTGCACATCCTGCCTATAACGTCATCAACAATATTGATCCCAGTAACTGGTGATGTAATGTTCCCTTCCTCATCCCACTTTACAAGTCCAGTTGTATTAAAATAATTTAACAGGGAGACTGCAAAATCATAATCCTTAAGCTTTAACCTTAAGTCTATCAAGTGTTGTATAACAGGATTTGTTCTCACTGTCGTCGTAGGCTTCTCAACACTTACTGCCGTAGGCTTCTGTTGATCAATAGCTTTTCGTGGTACAAGATAGAATTCTTTCATTATTCCTTATTAAATAGCCTTGAAATAAAATTTATAGCTATTGGAAGTAAAATGCCCAATAAATTACCTCCTCTTTTACTCGTTAATATGTCTTTCTTGAGTGAAATAGCCTTCTTCTTACAGGCTAATGTATGGAGTAGAGCTCTATATTTAGAAAGTCTCTTTAAAATAGGCTTCCCACTTCAATTTTATTTTTTAAGAAATTATTAAATATTTCAGATAGGCAAAGTATATGTTCCTTTTTAAAAGTCTTAATTAACTTTTTCCTAGAATTATAACCTAATCTAGCTAATAGTTCGATAAATCCACGATACTTGCTAACTAAGGGCTGCTTCTTCATAGTTTCTTCACATCATCTGAATTCACCCACTGATCAAATGAACTGTCATAACCGACGTATCTAACTTTATATAAAGTGGTATTACCAACTTTACGTTTACTTATAATTCTCTTAATTTCAAATGTATCTGACAAGTAGGTGGGAGTCAGCTCCTCTCTATAAAATCCGCCTTCTATAAGTCTATTATTTAAGTCCTTTAGATAATATAAAGGCACAGGTTGTTTAGTATCAATTTGAGCAATAGTAAATATTTCCTTAGTGTTCTGCTGTTAAAAACCTCTTTTGAACTTTGAAATACGATTAGATAAGGCAAGCCGTACTGTATCTCCCACAGACAGATGATTACTGATGCGTGGCTTAGTCTGCTGCTCTCCTTTATACATGAGCTTAAACTGCCTAGTCACATCTTGAGGCGAAGATAAAGCATGTACATCAATAGGTATTTTCCCCTTTAATCCTCTATGTGGTGTTCTATTATACGTTTTAACCATATCAGGCAAGACATTTATATAGGTTACGGTATTATAAGCCGTTAAATATTTATATATCTTAGTTTTCAATGTTCTTATAAATCTCTCTGCAATGCTAGCTTTAGTTTCCTGAGAAAATACACTGTACAGTTCAATGTTTTTACTGTCTAACAATCGTTTCATATATTTATTATAGAATTCACGGCCCTTATCAGTG
Source organism: Procambarus clarkii (assembly GCF_040958095.1). Lineage (NCBI taxonomy): Eukaryota > Metazoa > Arthropoda > Malacostraca > Decapoda > Cambaridae > Procambarus > Procambarus clarkii. The sequence continues at coordinate 60,743,197 of NC_091152.1, read as the reverse complement.
TTAAGCTTCCTTACACCTTTTGATGAAGGTAAATCCAGAATAGCTTTCATGGCTTCACTTACACTCTGACCTGATTTAGTGGATAGTGGAACTACATGTGCAAACCTTGAAAATATATCAACACAAACTAATAAATATTTAATATCATTGTTGTGCTTAGCTAACAATGTCATATCAGCCAAGTCACTGGTAAAAAAAGCTTTAGGTCTGGGTGCTAAGATACGTCTTCGTTTAAATTTACGTTTTGTTAATAGATGTAAGGTATATGCATTAGACGTTTTTAAATAGTCTTTCACATCTTTTATAGTTAATTCAGGGATTGTTTTCTTTGCAGCCTTATACAATTTTAAAACGCTACAAAACCCACCTATGGACTTGGGGTCATTGTATATCTTATTAAGAGTTTGTGTAATGTTCACCATTGATACGCTATTTCATATGGGGGGTTCATTTACAATATTTCCCCCTAAATATTATGGATTCAGGTATTTTAACGCCCAAATCAACAAGTATGAACCCCCATATGAAATAGTGTATCAATGGTGAACATTACACAAACTCTTAATAAGATATACAATGACCCCAAGTCCATAGGTGGGTTTGGTAGCGTTTTAAAATTGTATAAGGCTGCAAAGAAAACAATCCCTGAATTAACTATAAAAGATGTGAAAGACTATTTAAAAACGTCTAATGCATATACCTTACATCTATTAACAAAACGTAAATTTAAACGAAGACGTATCTTAGCACCCAGACCTAAAGCTTTTTTTACCAGTGACTTGGCTGATATGACATTGTTAGCTAAGCACAACAATGATATTAAATATTTATTAGTTTGTGTTGATATATTTTCAAGGTTTGCACATGTAGTTCCACTATCCACTAAATCAGGTCAGAGTGTAAGTGAAGCCATGAAAGCTATTCTGGATTTACCTTCATCAAAAGGTGTAAGGAAGCTTAACACTGATAAGGGCCGTGAATTCTATAATAAATATATGAAACGATTGTTAGACAGTAAAAACATTGAACTGTACAGTGTATTTTCTCAGGAAACTAAAGCTAGCATTGCAGAGAGATTTATAAGAACATTGAAAACTAAGATATATAAATATTTAACGGCTTATAATACCGTAACCTATATAAATGTCTTGCCTGATATGGTTAAAACGTATAATAGAACACCACATAGAGGATTAAAGGGGAAAATACCTATTGATGTACATGCTTTATCTTCGCCTCAAGATGTGACTAGGCAGTTTAAGCTCATGTATAAAGGAGAGCAGCAGACTAAGCCACGCATCAGTAATCATCTGTCTGTGGGAGATACAGTACGGCTTGCCTTATCTAATCGTATTTCAAAGTTCAAAAGAGGTTTTCAACAGCAGAACACTAAGGAAATATTTACTATTGCTCAAATTGATACTAAACAACCTGTGCCTTTATATTATCTAAAGGACTTAAATAATAGACTTATAGAAGGCGGATATTATAGAGAGGAGCTGACTCCCACCTACTTGTCAGGTACATTTGAAATTGAGAGAATTATAAGTAAACGTAAAGTTGGTAATACCACTTTATATAAAGTTAGATACGTCGGTTATGACAGTTCATTTGATCAGTGGGTGAATTCAGATGATGTGAAGAAACTATGAAGAAGCAGCCCTTAGTTAGCAAGTATCGTGGATTTATCGAACTATTAGCTAGATTAGGTTATAATTCTAGGAAAAAGTTAATTAAGACTTTTAAAAAGGAACATATACTTTGCCTATCTGAAATATTTAATAATTTCTTAAAAAATAAAATTGAAGTGGGAAGCCTATTTTAAAGAGACTTTCTAAATATAGAGCTCTACTCCATACATTAGCCTGTAAGAAGAAGGCTATTTCACTCAAGAAAGACATATTAACGAGTAAAAGAGGAGGTAATTTATTGGGCATTTTACTTCCCATAGCTATAAATTTTATTTCAAGGCTATTTAATAAGGAATAATGAAAGAATTCTATCTTGTACCACGAAAAGCTATTGATCAACAGAAGCCTACGGCAGTAAGTGTTGAGAAGCCTACGACGACAGTGAGAACAAATCCTGTTATACAACACTTGATAGACTTAAGATTAAAGCTTAAGGATTATGATTTTGCAGTCTCCCTGTTAAATTATTTTAATACAACTGGACTTGTAAAGTGGGATGAGGAAGGGAACATTACATCACCAGTTACTGGGATCAATATTGTTGATGACGTTATAGGCAGGATGTGCACTCCGAAATTGTTATTCCCAGAAGATAAATTGCCCATAGCAAAGTTGCTTTTTTCTTTGACCTCTACACCTAAGAATTTATTTAGAAATGTAGATGCGAAAAATCAAGTGTTTTCTCCTCCGAGTTTGAAGAGGAAGATCAAGGCTGTAGATGAATGAGAGTCTACCTGGATACCATATTAAGGTGAGTTTCTGTTTATTTTTATCATTTACTATTAGTCTACAGGATGGATAGTTACGTTATATATGCAGCGAGTAACTCTGATACTGATGTATTTAAAAACAATGCTCCCAATGCTTTTGAAAATAGATTACATAATCAGCTGCCTTTAGACCCGAATAAAGCTTATGTAGTGTGCCTGAAGAATATATTCCTGCCTCCATCTTATTTCCCTGTTATGAGGAATGACCCGGAAAGTCTTATTTCAGTTCAACTTCTAGTGTCTAATAAAAATTTATCTGATTTGAGTACGGTGAATACATCTTTCACTTTAAAGTCAGATATTTTAGCCAGTGATAATTGCATAGAGCTAACGACTATTTTAAATAGAGAAATTTCAACTATATTTTCAAAAGGTTCACTGAGTTTTATAGGCTCCGTACTTAATTATAATTTCCCAGACCATGGGGACGTTTATATGAAATATGATTCGAGTATTAATCGAATTAAGTTTAATGCAGCATTTAGTGAGAAGTTGTTAAAATTATTTATTACAAAGGATGGTAAATTAGTTGTTCGAATTTCTTTATCTTTCGGTCGAAATATATGTAAAGTTATTGGAGCTGAAGTAGGTAAAGCCTATGATATTTTTATTATGAATAAACTACCTAATAACAGGATAACTGTACAAGATACATGCTATTATCATCCTAGGCCGGGAGGCCATATAGATTTCTTGTGTGTATATTGTGATAAGGTGCAGCCCACCATGTTTGGTAATAAGATTGTAAATATCTTGGATGTTGTTTCGTTTCAAAGTAATGTAACACACAGGAAATTATATAAACCTTTAAATACGACTAATATTGATGGCATCAGTATTAAATTAACAGATCAAGATGGGGAGCCTGTATATTTTGAAAAGGAAGGATGTACGATTGCAGTATTACATATTAGACCCGTTGATATATAATGGTAAGAGTAGAGGGAGTTTATCATTCTCTCCTGGCACGTTTAAACATGAGGGTCGGGTTTGTACAGCTGTCCGTTGACGAGGTAGAGCGATTTATTGCACCTCGAGGGAAGAGAGGTGGAGCACTGGGCGATATTACTGTTTTTGATAGAAGACATTTAAGAGGAGGTGGAATATTAGTTTCTTAACTGGTCTAGCTCGTAGAGCAACTCCTTTCCTATTAAAAACTATTATGCCAGCAGCATTGACAATGGGACAGAATGTTTTGCAGGATATAAATGCAGGCCAAGGTACTTTGAAAGATTCAATTAGAAAACGAGGTATGGAAACATTGAAAAGTATAGGTCCTAAATTGATAGCAGGTGGTCGAATAACGAAAAGACCTGCCTATATAAAGAAAATGGATAGATATAAAGACGTGTTTTCATAAAATAGTACTAGTTGTATGCTAGACGCAGACATGATGAGTGTAAATGCTCCTAGTGCAGCATTGCAAGTTCCTTTAGAAAATTATACAGCCGCTATAAGCGATGGTTTTCCTAAAGTTAGTCCGCACAGAATAGTTGAAAGTACGATATTTTCAAGACAGACACAAGATATTTAACATGTGAATTCAAGTATTAACAATGAATTTAAAGATTCTTATATTGAATTCCGTATCCCAGGAGTTAAGGGTCAATTTATTGATGTTTCGAGCTTGACGCTAGAACTGATGGTTGAATTAACGGGACCTGACGGAATTACGGCTTTAGCGGATAATAAAAATGCATCAATAGTTAATGGTTTGTCCCAGACAATGTTTAAAACTGTAACTGTTTATTTAAATGAGCAAGTGGTGGAAACTAATTCACTATTTTCATATATATCATATGTAAAGATAATGACAACGCTTTTTGAATGTAAAGCTGAAAGATTTAAAGAACTAACGTATTTCTATAATGATGTTTTTCCTGAAAAATATGATGCAGATTATTTTAAGAATGCCTCAGAAGACCTTAAATCTAGATTTGTAAAGTTAAAAACTGAGGGAGTAAATTGTTGCTCTAAACTGCTATTGGACATTACAACTTTGAGCGAATATCTTTTGGATGGAATTGATATTCGTTTGAGATTAGAACTTAACAGTGATCCGTGGGTTATAAACAGTATTGAATCTGGATACAAGTTTAACATAAAACTAGCTAGAATGAGGATTGATCGGATAACTCCATTCACATCTGGATTGGAGGCTATTAATAGAGCTCTGGCTGAACAGAATACGCCAGTTACATATACGTTTGATAAGACACTCCACAAGACGTTCATTCTTGGGAATGGGAAGCAGAGATTAAGTATTGACCAGCCATGGGGGAGCATTATCCCAGATAAATTATTTATTATGATGACAGATATGGAAGCCATATCCGGAGCGTATACACTTAATCCACTTTATTTCGATCACTGCGATATATCTAATGTATATATTACACGCGATGGGACAAACTTATTTAATATAACTTGCAAGTTCCCGAATAAATGTTCGAAACTATACTACGAGACTCAAAATACAGTAGGCTTTAACGCTTGCAATACCTTGACATATAATTCATTTATAAAAGGAAGAACGTTACTGGCATTTAGACTAACGCCTGAGGAATTGAGAGATACCCTTCCTATAGAGGCTTCGGGTAACCTGAGAATCACCTTAGAATTTGCTGTTCCAGTGAAATCAAATAAAGTTATTATTTTATTCGGAAATACAACGGGAGTATTGAGAATTTATTCTGATAGGCGAGTTATGTGCGATACAAGAGCATGAACTGCAAACAAATTTATACAGCATTGAACAATATGATGGGTAGTAAAGCTGAATATATTGGATGCTATTTAGCGACGGATATATATAGAATAATGAAGCAAATACGGGATAGTCCGATTATGTTTATAATAAATACCTTAGGAAGAGACTCTAAGGAAGTAATGGGCCACTGGATTGCTGTATATAAATCTAAACGGAAAATAGTTATACTAGATTCATATGGAATAAATGTGTATTCGCCCTACATTTCGGAGTTTTTAAAATATTATAAAGACTGTGATGTATACACGTTTACAGAGCGACTTCAGAGTTTAAATACATACGTATGCGGGCTTTATGCGATGTTTTTCTGTTACTATCTTTCAAACAAGGATCTAAAAACTGCATTAAAGCTATTTGAAACTAGTTTTACGTACGGAGATCATATGCAGAATGATAGGAACGTAATGAGTCTATCTTATGCTTTATTTAAAAATATGTCGAGCTGCTATGAAACGCTGTTTTATGATAAGAGCGATATTTGTTGGAAAATGTGCTTGGAGACGACTGGCTGAATGAGGCAATAACAAATTATCTAACGGAAAATGGTGAGTACATTTGTTTCGAGGTTTTATGTGTCTGATAAATATTGTACACGTGTAAACGCTATCTAAAACTGTTATTCTTTACTTACAGAGATGAGGAGTGAATAGGACGGATATTATACAAGCGGATTGAGGAGTGAGCTTCTTAGAACTTCAGGATAAATGAGTCGTTTATTATAAATTGTGTAAAGTAAAATTAGATGACTAAATAAATTATAAATAAATAAATATGTTTTATTAACGCCTAATGTATATATATATAAATTATTACGGTGGCGAACGCTGACAATGACTGGTAGATGACAGGGAAGGTAATCAGGTGATGATCGCCTCGGGGCATGTAGCCGGCGCCAGCTTAGATAGTCTCGGAGGCAGCTTCAGTATTAAAGGTTACATTGAGATGCCTCGGTTGATTTGTGTAAAACTGACTGGTTAATGAAAAAGGAACAAAACATTACGATGTCAGAAAACAGCTGTAAGGAAATAGGAAGAGAGAACAATATGAAAAGGAGAGAGGGGAGCGACGGTTCAGATATTATGGAGAAGATAAGATTAAGGAGGTGACCTGCATGCGGCGTCTGGCTGACCGGTTAACGGCGTAAAGTAAACACAGGTGACGCGAGAGATTGTGAGGTAAGGGGGTGTGAGAGAGGGGGTGTGAGGTATGAGTGGGAGATGCAGGGGGAAGGGAAGGCAGTGAAATGTTTCAGATATATAGCAATATACTAGTTTCTAAGTAAGAATCCAACTTAAACATATACAGCCTATATATCTGTTTATTATCGGTAGGAACTCTGAAAAAATTCTCCCATATGAACTCTTAACAAACTCGTAAGACAAACTCGTAAAACTCTGAAAAAACATTATTTTCATTATAAATACTTTTAACAAACTCGTATGATATTATTTCATCATAAGAATTCCTTAATTCCTTATCAGTGACTTGAATTTGCCAATAAGAACTCTTAACAAACTCGTATGACATTATTTTCATAATAAGAACTTTAACAAACTTCTAAAATCTCGGAAATTATTTTTCTCATAAGAATTCCTTACTTCCAAATCTACGACTGCGTAATTTTACCTGAAAAACCCTGACTCACAAACACGATATTTCTAAATTTACCTGAAAACCCAGACTCACAGACACGATATTTCCCAGAAACAAAATATCGTCTGTGCGTTGTCATCCCTACTACTGGTGGGTGATAATACAGGGGCATCCTGTAGGTGGGTGGTAATACGTGGGCATCCTGTAGGTGGGTGGTAAGACGTGGGCATCCTGTAGGTGGGTGGTAAGACGTGGGCATCCTGTGCCTCAGGGGGAGAGTTCCGGCAAGCAACACTACTCTCCCTGGGTGAGTGAGAGTCCAGAATAATTCCAGCACCGTCCCATGTAGACAGTGGGAGTCTACACCACCATCACTATCACCAACATCAACACCACCACCAACCACCAACACCACCAACCACCAACACCACCAACCAACAACACCACCAACCACCAACACCACCAAACACCACCAAACACCACCACCACCAACCACTAACACCACCACCATCAACACCACCACCATCAACGCCACCACCATCAACACCACCACCACCACCATGAACACCACCACAATCAACACCATCAACACCACCATCAACACCAACACCACCATCAACACCACCACCACCAACACTAACACCACCAACACCACCACCACCACCATCAACACCACCACCACCACAATCAACACCACCACCACCATCATCAACACCACTACCACCACCATCAACACCACCACCACCACCACTACCACAAGCACCATCAACACCAACACCACCACTACCATCAACACCACCACCACCACCACCATCACCATCAACAACACCACCACCACTACCATCAACACCACCACCACCACCACCATCAACAACACCACCACCACCACCATCAACACCACCACCAACACCATCAACACCACCACAATCAATACCACCATCATCAACACTACCACCACCACCATCAACACCACCACAATCAACACTACCACCACCACCATCAACACCACCACAATCAACACCACCATCATCAACACCACCATCAACACCACCACCATCAACACCACCACCTCCAACACCACCACCACCACCACCATCAACACCACCACCACCATCATCAACACCACCACCACTATCACCTCCACTATCAACAACACCACCATCAACACCACCACCACCATCAACACCACCACCACCATCAACACCACCACCACCACCATCACCACCACCACCACCATCAACACCACCACCACCACCACCATCAACACCATCACCACCACAATCACCACCACCACCACCACCACCATCAACACCACCACAACAACCACCATCAACACCACCACCACCACCACCACCCCCACCACCACCACCATCAACACCACCACCATCAACACCACCA
>NC_091152.1:60617579-60734475 GCF_040958095.1 Procambarus clarkii | reverse complement strand
CATCACCACCTTCCCTCTCCATCACCACCTTCCCTCTCCTCACCACCTTCCCTCTCCTTCACCACCTTCCCTCTCCATCACCACCTTCCTCTCCTCACCTTCCCTCTCCTTCACACCTTCCCTCTCCATCACCACCTTCCCTCTCCTCACCACCTTCCCTCTCCACCACCTTCCCTCTCCATCACCACCTTCCCTCTCCATCACCACCTTCCCTCTCCTTCACCACCTTCCCTCTCCTTCACCCTTCCCTCTCCTTCACCACCTTCCCTCTCCATCACCACCTTCCCTCTCCATCACCACCTTCCCTCTCCCACCACCTTCCCTCTCCATCACCACCTTCCCTCTCCATCACCACCTTCCCTCTCCATCACCACCTTCACCCCTTCCCTCTCCATCACACCTTCCTCTCCATCACCACCTTCCCTCTCCATCACCACCTTCCCTCTCCATCATACCTTCCCTCTCCATCACCACCTTCCTCTCCTCACCACCTTCCCTCTCCTCACCACCTTCCCTCTCCATCACCACCTTCCCACTCTTCACCACCTTCCCTCCCTCCCTCACACCTTCCCTCTCCATCACACCTTCCCTCTCCACCACCTTCCCTCTCCATCACCACCTTCCCTCTCCATCACCACCTTCCCTCTCCATCACCACCTTCCCTCTCCTCACCACCTTCCCTCTCCATCACCACCTTCCCTCTCCTTCACCACCTCCCTCTCCATCACCACCTTCCCTCTCCTCACCACCTTCCCTCTCCATCACCACCTTCCCTCTCCATCACCACCTTCCCTCTCCATCACCACCTTCCCTCTCCATCACCACCTTCACCACCTTCCCTCTCCTCACCACCTTCCCTCTCCATCACCACCTTCCCTCTCCTTCACCACCTTCCCTCTCCTTCACCACCTTCCCTCTCCATCACCACCTTCCCTCTCCATCACCACCTTCCCTCTCCATCACCACCTTCCCTCTCCTTCACCACCTTCCCTCTCCTTCACCACCTTCCGCTCCATCAACTACCTTCCCGCTCCATCACAACCTGCCCTCTCCATTACCACCAAGTCATCCTTCCCCTTCACCACCTTCCCTTCCATCTAGCCACCTTCCCTCTCCATCCGACCAACTTCCCTCTCTAATCCACCACCTTCCCTCTCCTCAACACCTTCCCTCTCCATTCACCACCTTCCCTCTCACATCACCACCTTCCCTCTCCATTCACCACCTGCACTCTCCATTCACCACCTCCCTCGCCTTCACCACCTTCCCATCTCCATTCAACCACCATTCCTCTCCATCACCAACTTCCCTCTCATTCACCACCTTCCTCTCCTTCACACACATTCCCTCTCCATTCACCACCATTCCCTCGTTCCATTCACCACCTTCCCTCTCCATTCACCACACTTCCTCTCCATTCACCACCTTCCCTCTCCATCACCACTTCCTCTCTCATCAGCCACCTTCCTCTCCATCACCACCTTCCCTCTCCATCACCGACATTCCCTCTCCTCACCACCTTTCCCTCTCCATCACCACCTTCCCTCTCCATCACCACCTTCCCTCTCCACACCACCTTCCCTCTCCATCACCACCTTCACCACCTTCCCTCTCCTTCACCACCTTCCCTCTCCATCACCACCTTCCCTCTCTCACCACCTTCCCTCTCCTTCACCACCTTCCCTCTCCATCACCACCTTCCCTCTCCATCACCACCTTCCCTCTCCATCACCACCTTCCCTCTCCATCACCACCTTCCCTCTCCATCACCACCTCACCTTCCCTCTCCATCACCACTTCACCACCTTCCCTCTCATCACCACCTTCCCTCTCCATCACCACCTTCCCTCTCCTTCACCACCTTCCCTCTCCATCACCACCTTCCCTCTCCCTCACCACCTTCCCTCTCCATCACCACCTTCCCTCTCCATCACCACCTTCACCACCTTCCCTCTCCTTCACCACCTTCCCTCTCCATCACCACCTTCCCTCTCCTCACCACCTTCCCTCTCCATCACCACCTTCCCTCTCTCATCACCACCTCTTCCCTCTCCTGTCACCACCTTCCTCTCCTTAACCACCTTCCCTCTCCTTCCACCCACCTTCCCTCCCATTCCACCACCTTCCCTCTCATCACCACCTCCCTCCCTTCACCACCTTCCCTCTCTATCAACCTTCCTCTCCATCACCAACCTTCCCTCTCCATCACCACCTTCCCTCCTCTATCACACCTTCCCTCTCCATCACCACCTTCCCTCCTCCATCACAACCTTCCCTCTCCACTCACCACCTTCCCTCTCCTTCACCACCTTCCCTCTCCATCACCACCTTCCCCTCTCCATCACCACCTTCCCTCTCCTTCACACCTTCTCTCCTTCACCACCTTCCCCCTTCCATCACCAACCTTCCCTCTCCATCACCACCTTCCCTCTCCATCACCACCTTCCCTCTCCTTCACCACCTTCCCTCGCCATCACCACCTTCCCTCTCCATCACCACCTTCCCTCTCCTTCACCACCTTCCCTCTCCTTCACCACCTTCCCTCTCCATCACTACCTTCCCTCTCCTTCACCACCTTCCCTCTCCTTCACCACCTTCCCTCTCCTTCACCACCTTCCCTCTCCCTCACCACCTTCCCTCTCCATCACCACCTTCCCTCTCCATTCACCACCTTCCCTCTCCATCACCACCTTCCCTCTCCATCACCACCTTCCCTCTCCATCACCACCTTCCCTCTCCATTCACCACCTTCCCTCTCCTTCACCACCTTCCCTCTCCTCACCACCTTCCCTCTCCATCACCACCTTCCCTCTCCATCACCACCTTCCCTCTCCTCACCACCTTCCCTCTCCATCACCACCTTCCCTCTCCTTCACCACCTTCCCTCTCCATCCACCACCTTCCCTCTCCATTCACCACCTTCCTCTCCATTCACCACCTTCCCTCTCCATCACCACCTTCCCTCTCCATCACCACCTTCCCTCTCCATCACCACCTTCCCTCTCCATTCACCACCTTCCCTCTCCATCACCACCTTCCCTCTCCTTCACCACCTTCCCTCTCCCTTCACCACCTTCCCTCTCCATCACCACCTTCCCTCTCCATCACCACCTTCCCTCTCCATCACCACCTTCCCTCTCCATCACACCTTCCCTCTCCTTCACCACCTTCCCTCTCCTTCACCACCTTCCTCTCCTTCACCACCTTCCCTCTCCCTCACCACCTTCCCTCTCCATCACCACCTTCCCTCTCCATCACCACCTTCCCTCTCCATCACCACCTTCCCTCTCCATCACCACCTTCCCTCTCCATCACCACCTTCCCTCTCCCTCACCACCTTCCCTCTCCATCACCACCTTCCCTCTCCTTCACCACCTTCCCTCTCCATCACCACCTTCCCTCTCCATCACCACCTTCCCTCTCCTTCACCACCTTCCCTCTCCATCACCACCTTCCCTCTCCATCACCACCTTCCCTCTCCATCACCACCTTCCCTCTCCTTCACCACCTTCCCTCTCCATCACCACCTTCCCTCTCCATTCACCACCTTCCCTCTCCATTCACCACCTTCCCTCTCCATCACCACCTTCCCTCTCCATTCACCACCTTCCCTCTCCATCACCACCTTCCCTCTCCATCACCACCTTCCCTCTCCATCACCACCTTCCCTCTCCTTCACCACCTTCCCTCTCCATCACCACCTTCCCTCTCCATTCACCACCTTCCCTCTCCTCACCACCTTCCCTCTCCATCACCACCTTCCCTCTCCTTCACCACCTTCCCTCTCCTTCACCACCTTCCCTCTCCTTCACCACCTTCCCTCTCCTTCACCACCTTCCCTCTCCATCACCACCTTCCCTCTCCATCACCACCTTCCCTCTCCTTCACCACCTTCCCTCTCCTTCACCACCTTCCCTCTCCATCACCACCTTCCCTCTCCATCACCACCTTCCCTCTCCTTCACCACCTTCCCTCTCCTTCACCACCTTCCCTCTCCATCACCACCTTCCCTCTCCATCACCACCTTCCCTCTCCATCACCACCTTCCCTCTCCTTCACCACCTTCCCTCTCCTTCACCACCTTCCCTCTCCATCACCACCTTCCCTCTCCATCACCACCTTCCCTCTCCATCACCACCTTCCTTCTCCTTCACCACCTTCCATCTCCTTCACCACCTTCCCTCTCCATCACTACCTTCCCTCTCCATCACCACCTTCCCTCTCCTTCACCACCTTCCCTCTCCTTCACCACCTTCCCTCTCCATCTCCACCTTCCCTCTCCATCACCACCTTCCCTCTCCATCACCACCTTCCCTCTCCTTCACCACCTTCCCTCTCCTTCACCACCTTCCCTCTCCATCACCACCTTCCCTCTCCATCACCACCTTCCCTCTCCTTCACCACCTTCCCTCTCCTTCACCACCTTCCCTCTCCATCACCACCTTCCCTCTCCATCACCACCTTCCCTCTCCTTCACCACCTTCCCTCTCCTTCACCACCTTCCCTCTACATCACCACCTTCCCTCTCCATCACCACCTTCCCTCTCCTTCACCACCTTCCCTCTCCTTCACCACCTTCCCGCTCCATCACCACCTTCCCTCTCCTTCACCACCTTCCCTCTCCTTCACCACCTTCCCTCTCCATCACCACCTTCCCTCTCCATCACCACCTTCCCTCTCCATCACCACCTTCCCTCTCTTTCACCACCTTCCCTCTCCTTCACCACCTTCCCTCTCCCTCACCACCTTCCCTCTCCATCACCACCTTCCCTCTCCATCACCACCTTCCCTCTCCTTCACCACCTTCCCTCTCCTTCACCACCTTCCCTCTCCATCACCACCTTCCCTCTCCTTCACCACCTTCCCTCTCCTTCACCACCTTCCCTCTCCATCACCACCTTCCCTCTCCATCACCACCTTCCCTCTCCTTCACCACCTTCCCTCTCCTTCATCACCTTCCCTCTCCTTCACCACCTTCCCTCTCCATCACCACCTTCCCTCTCCATCACCACCTTCCCTCTCCCTCACCACCTTCCCTCTCCATCACCACCTTCCCTCTCCATCACAACCTTCCCTCTCCATCACCACCTTCACCACCTTCCCTCTCCATCACCACCTTCCCTCTCCATCACCACCTTCCCTCTCCATCACCACCTTCCCTCTCCATCATAACCTTCCCTCTCCATCACCACCTTCCGTCTCCTTCACCACCTTCCCTCTCCTTCACCACCTTCCCTCTCCTTCACCACCTTCCCACTCCTTCACCACCTTCCCTCTCCCTCACCACCTTCCCTCTCCATCACCACCTTCCCTCTCCATCACCACCTTGCCTCTCCATCACCACCTTCCCTCCCCATCACCACCTTCCCTCTCCATCACCACCTTCCCTCTCCCTCACAACCTTCCCTCTCCATCACCACCTTCCCTCTCCTTCACCACCTTCCCTCTCCATCACCACCTTCCCTCTCCCTCACCACCTTCCCTCTCCATCACCACCTTCCCTCTCCATCACCACCTTCCCTCTCCATCACTACTTTCCCTCTCCATCACCACCTTCACCACCTTCCCTCCCCATCACCACCTTCCCTCTCCATCACCACCTTCCCTCTCCTTCACCACCTTCCCTCTCCTTCACCACCTTCCCTCTCCATCACCACCTTCCCTCCCCATCACCACCTTCCCTCTCCATCACCACCTTCCCTCTCCCTCACCACCTTCCCTCTCCATCACCACCTTCCCTCTCCATCACCACCTTCCCTCTCTATCACAACCTTCCCTCTCCATCACCACCTTCCGTCTCCTTCACCACCTTCCCTCTCCTTCACCACCTTCCCTCTCCTTCACCACCTTCCCTCTCCTTCACCACCTTCCCTCTCCCTCACCACCTTCCCTCTCCATCACCACCTTCCCTCTCCATCACCACCTTGCCTCTCCATCACCACCTTCCCTCCCCATCACCACCTTCCCTCTCCATCACCACCTTCCCTCTCCTTCACCACCTTCCCTCTCCATCACCACCTTCCCTCTCCTTCACCACCTTCCCTCTCCATCACCACCTTCCCTCTCCCTCACCACCTTCCCTCTCCATCACCACCTTCCCTCTCCATCACCACCTTCCCTCTCCATCACTACCTTCCCTCTCCATCACCACCTTCCCTCTCCATCACCACCTTCCCTCTCCATCACCACCTTCCCTCTCCATCACCACCTTCCCTCTCCATCACCACTTTCCCTCTCCCTCACCACCTTCCCTCTCCATCACCACCTTCCCTCTCCATCACCACCTTCCCTCTCCATCACCACCTTCCCTCTCCATCACCACCTTCCCTCTCCATCACCACCTTCCCTCTCGCTCACCACCTTCCCTCTTCCTCACCACCTTCCCTCTCCATCACCACCTTCCCTCTCCATCACCACCTTCCCTCTCCCTCACCACCTTCCCTCTCCCTCACCACCTTCCCTCTCCATCACCACCTTCCCTCTCCATCACCACCTTCCCTCTCCATCACCACCTTCCCTCTCCTTCACCACCTTCCCTCTCCATCACCACCTTCCCTCTCCATCACCACCTTCCCTCTCCATCACCACCTTCCCTCTCCTTCACCACCTTCCCTCTCCATCACCACCTTCCCTCTCCCTCACCAACTTCCCTCTCCATCACCACCTTCCCTCTACATCACCACCTTCCCTCCCCATCACCACCTTCCCTCTCCCTCACCACCTTCCCTCTCCCTCACCACCTTCCCTCTCCATCACCACCTTCCCTCTCCATCACCACCTTCCCTCTCCATCACCACCTTCCCTCTCCTTCACCACCTTCCCACTCCATCACCACCTTCCCTCTCCTTCACCACCTTCCCTCTCCATCATCTCCTTCCCTCTCCTTCACCACCTTCCTTCTCCTTCACCACCTTCCTTCTCCTTCACCACCTTCCCTCTCCTTCACCACCTTCCCTCTCCATCACCACCTTCCCTCTCCCTCACCACCTTCCCTCTCCATCACCACCTTCCCTCTCCATCACCACCTTCCTTCTCCATCACCACCTTCCCTCTGCCTCACCACCTTCCTTCTCCATCACCACCTTCCCTCTCCATCACCACCTTCCCTCTCCATCACCACCTTCCCTCTCCATCACTACCTTCCCTCTCCCTCACCACCTTCCCTCTAAATCACCACCTTCCCTCTCCATCACCACCTTCCCTCTCCATCACCACCTTCCCTCTCTATCACCACCTTCACCACCTTCCCTCTCCATCACCACCTTCCCTCTCCATCACCACCTTCACCACCTTCCCTCTCCATCACCACCTTCACCACCTTCCCTCTCCATCACCACCTTCCCTCTCCATCACCACCTTCACCACCTTCCCTCTCCATCACCACCTTCCCTCTCCCTCACCACCTTCCCTCTCCATCACCACCTTCCCTCTCCATCACCACCTTCACCACCTTCCCTCTCCATCACCACCTTCACCACCTTCCCTCTCCATCACCACCTTCACCATCTTCCCTCTCCATCACTACCTTCACCACCTTCCCTCTCCATCACCACCTTCCCTCTCCATCACCACCTTCCCTCTCCTTCACCACCTTCCCTCTCCATCACCACCTTCCCTCTCCCTCACCACCTTCCCTCTCCATCACCACCTTCCCTCTCCATCACCACCTTCACCACCTTCCCTCTCCTTCACCACCTTCCCTCTCCATCACCACCTTCCCTCTCTTTCACCACCTTCCCTCTCCTTCACCACCTTCCCTCTCCCTCACCACCTTCCCTCTCCATCACCACCTTCCCTCTCCATCACCACCTTCCCTCTCCATCACCACCTTCCCTCTCCATCACCACCTTCCCTCTCCATCACCACCTTCCCTCTCCATCACCACCTTCCCTCTCCTTCACAACCTTCCCTCTCCATCACCACCTTCCCTCTCCCTCACCACCTTCCCTCTCCATCACCACCTTCCCTCTCCATCACCACCTTCCCTCTCCTTCACCACCTTCCCTCTCCATCACCACCTTCCCTCTCCCTCACCACCTTCCCTCTCCATCACCACCTTCCCTCTCCATCACCACCTTCACCACCTTCCCACTCCTTCACCACCTTCCCTCTCCATCACCACCTTCCCTCTCCTTCACCACCTTCCCTCTCCTTCACCACCTTCCCTTCCATTCACCAACTTCCCTCTCCTTCACCACCTTCCCTCTCCATCACCACCTTCCCTCTCCATCACCACTTTCCCCTCTCCATCACCACCTTCCCTCTCCATCACCACCTTCTTTCTCCATCACCACCTTCCCTCTCCTTCACCACCTTCCCTCTCCATCACCACCTTCCCTCTCCATCACCACCTTCCCTCTCCATCACCACCTTCCCTCTCCTTCACCACCTTCCCTCTCCTTCACCACCTTCCCTCTCCATCACCACCTTCCCTCTCCATCACCACCTTCCCTCTCCATCACCACCTTCCTTCTCCTTCACCACCTTCCATCTCCTTCACCACCTTCCCTCTCCATCACTACCTTCCCTTTCCATCACCACCTTTCCTCTCCTTCACCACCTTCCCTCTCCTTCACCACCTTCCCTCTCCATCTCCACCTTCCCTCTCCATCACCACCTTCCCTCTCCATCACCACCTTCCCTCTCCTTCACCACCTTCCCTCTCCATCACCACCTTCCCTCTCCCTCACCACCTTCCCTCTCCATCACCACCTTCCCTCTCCATCACCACCTTCACCACCTTCCCTCTCCTTCACCACCTTCCCTCTCCATCACCACCTTCCCTCTCTTTCACCACCTTCCCACTCCTTCACCACCTTCCCTCTCCCTCACCACCTTCCCTCTCCATCACCACCTTCCCTCTCCATCACCACCTTCCCTCTCCATCACCACCTTCCCTCTCCATCACCACCTTCCCTCTCCATCACCACCTTCACCACCTTCCCTCTCCATCACCACCTTCACCACCTTCCCTCTCCATCACCACCTTCCCTCTCCATCACCACCTTCCCTCTCCTTCACCACCTTCCCTCTCCATCACCACCTTCCCTCTCCCTCACCACCTTCCCTCTCCATCACCACCTTCCCTCTCCATCACCACCTTCACCACCTTCCCTCTCCTTCACCACCTTCCCTCTCCATCACCACCTTCCCTCTCCCTCACCACCTTCCCTCTCCATCACCACCTTCCCTCTCCATCACCACCTTCACCACCTTCCCACTCCTTCACCACCTTCCCTCTCCATCACCACCTTCCCTGTCCTTCACCACCTTCCCTCTCCTTCACCACCTTCCCTTCCATTCACCAACTTCCCTCTCCTTCACCACCTTCCCTCTCCATCACCACCTTCCCTCTCCATCACCACTTTCCCCTCTCCATCACCACCTTCCCTCTCCATCACCACCTTCTTTCTCCATCTCCACCTTCCCTCTCCATCACCACCTTCCCTCTCCATCACCACCTTCCCTCTCCTTCACCACCTTCCCTCTCCATCACCACCTTCCCTCTCCCTCACCACCTTCCCTCTCCATCACCACCTTCCCTCTCCATCACCACCTTCACCACCTTCCCTCTCCTTCACCACCTTCCCTCTCCATCACCACCTTCCCTCTCTTTCACCACCTTCCCACTCCTTCACCACCTTCCCTCTCCCTCACCACCTTCCCTCTCCATCACCACCTTCCCTCTCCATCACCACCTTCCCTCTCCATCACCACCTTCCCTCTCCATCACCACCTTCCCTCTCCATCACCACCTTCACCACCTTCCCTCTCCATCACCACCTTCCCTCTCCATCACCACCTTCCCTCTCCATCACCACCTTCCCTCTCCTTCACCACCTTCCCTCTCCATCACCACCTTCCCTCTCCCTCACCACCTTCCCTCTCCATCACCACCTTCCCTCTCCATCACCACCTTCACCACCTTCCCTCTCCTTCACCACCTTCCCTCTCCATCACCACCTTCCCTCTCCCTCACCACCTTCCCTCTCCATCACCACCTTCCCTCTCCATCACCACCTTCACCACCTTCCCACTCCTTCACCACCTTCCCTCTCCATCACCACCTTCCCTGTCCTTCACCACCTTCCCTCTCCTTCACCACCTTCCCTTCCATTCACCAACTTCCCTCTCCTTCACCACCTTCCCTCTCCATCACCACCTTCCCTCTCCATCACCACTTTCCCCTCTCCATCACCACCTTCCCTCTCCATCACCACCTTCTTTCTCCATCACCACCTTCCCTCTCCATCACCACCTTCCCTCTCCTTCACCACCTTCCCTATCCATCACCACCTTCCCTCTCCATCACCACCTTCCCTCTCCATCTCCACCTTCCCTCTCCATCACCATCTTCCCTCTCCATCACCACCTTCCCTCTCCTTCACCACCTTCCCTCTCCATCACCACCTTCCGTCTCCCTCACCACCTTCCCTCTCCATCACCACCTTCCCTCTCCATCACCACCTTCACCACCTTCCCTCTCCTTCACCACCTTCCCTCTCCATCACCACCTTCCCTCTCTTTCACCACCTTCCCTCTCCTTCACCACCTTCCCTCTCCCTCACCACCTTCCCTCTCCATCACCACCTTCCCTCTCCATCACCACCTTCCCTCTCCATCACCACCTTCCCTCTCCATCACCACCTTCACCACCTTCCCTCTCCATCACCACCTTCCCTCTCCATCACCACCTTCCCTCTCCTTCACCACCTTCCCTCTCCATCACCACCTTCCCTCTCCCTCACCACCTTCCCTCTCCATCACCACCTTCACCACCTTCCCACTCCTTCACCACCTTCCCTCTCCATCACCACCTTCCCTGTCCTTCACCACCTTCCCTCTCCTTCACCACCTTCCCTTCCATTCACCAACTTCCCTCTCCTTCACCACCTTCCCTCTCCATCACCACCTTCCCTCTCCATCACCACTTTCCCCTCTCCATCACCACCTTCCCTCTCCTTCACCACCTTCCCTCTCCATCACCACCTTCCCTCTCCATCACCACCTTCCCTCTCCTTCACCACCTTCCCTCTCCTTCACCACCTTCCCTCTCCATCACCACCTTCCCTCTCCATCACCACCTTCCCTCTCCTTCACCACCTTCCCTCTCCTTCACCACCTTCCCTCTCCATCACCACCTTCCCTCTCCATCACCACCTTCCCTCTCCTTCACCACCTTCCCTCTCCTTCACCACCTTCCTTCTCCATCACCACCTTCCCTCTCCATCACCACCTTCCCTCTCCATCACCACCTTCCCTCTCCTTCACCACCTTCCCTCTCCTTCACCACCTTCCCTCTCCATCACTACCTTCCCTCTTCATCACCACCTTCCCTCTCCATCACCACCTTCCTTCTCCTTCACCACCTTCCATCTCCTTCACCACCTTCCCTCTCCATCACTACCTTCCCTCTCCATCACCACATTCCCTCTCCTTCACCACCTTCCCTCTCCTTCACCACCTTCCCTCTCCATCTCCACCTTCCCTCTCCATCACCACCTTCCCTCTCCATCACCACCTTCCCTCTCCTTCACCACCTTCCCTCTCCTTCACCACCTTCCCTCTCCATCACCACCTTCCCTCTCCATCACCACCTTCCCTCTCCTTCACCACCTTCCCTCTCCTTCACCACCTTCCCTCTCCATCACCACCTTCCCTCTCCATCACCACCTTCCCTCTCCTTCACCACCTTCCCTCTCCTTCACCACCTTCCCTCTCCATCACCACCTTCCCTCTCCATCACCACCTTCCCTCTCCTTCACCACCTTCCCTCTCCTTCACCACCTTCCCTCTCCATCACCACCTTCCCTCTCCTTCACTACCTTCCCTCTCCTTCACCACCTTCCCTCTCCATCACCACCTTCCCTCTAAATCACCACCTTCCCTCTCCATCACCACCTTCCCTCTCTATCACCACCTTCCCTCTCCTTCACCACCTTCCCTCTCCTTCACCACCTACCCTCTCCATCACCACCTTCCCTCTCCTTCACCACCTTCCCTCTCCATCACCACCTTCCCTCTCCATCACCACCTTCCCTCTCCTTTACCACCTTCCCTGTTCTTCACTAACTTCCCTCTCCTTCACCACCTTCCCTCTCCATCACCACCTTCCCTCTCCTTCACCACCTTCCCTCTCCATCACCACCTTCCCTCTCCATCACCACCTTCCCTCTCCTTCACTACCTTCCCTCTCCTTCACCACCTTCCCTCTCCATCACCACCTTCCCTCTCCTTCACCACCTTCCCTCTCCTTCACCACCTTCCCTCTCCATCACCACCTTCCCTCTCCATCACCACCTTCCCTCTCCTTCACCACCTTCCCTCTCCTTCACCACCTTCCCTCTCCATCACCACTTTCCCTCTCCATCACCACCTTCCCTCTCCTTCACCACCTTCCCTCTCCATCACCACCTTCCCTCTCCATCACCACCTTCCCTCTCCTTCACCACCTTCCCTCTCCATCACCACCTTCCCTCTCCTTCACCACCTTCCCTCTCCATCACCACCTTCCCTCTCCATCACCACCTTCCCTCTCCTTCACCACCTTCCCTCTCCATCACCACCTTCCCTCTCCTTCACCACCTTCCCTCTCCTTCACCACCTTCCCTCTCCATCACCACCTTCCCTCTCCTTCACCACCTTCCCTCTCCTTCACCACCTTCCCTCTCCATCACCACCTTCCCTCTCCTTCACCACCTTCCCTCTCCATCACCACCTTCCCTCTCCTTCACCACCTTCCCTCTCCATCACCACCTTCCCTCTCCTTCACCACCTTCCCTCTCCTTCACCACCTTCCCTCTCCATCACCACCTTCCCTCTCCATCACCACCTTCCCTCTCCTTCACCACCTTCCCTCTCCTTCACCACCTTCCCTCTCCATCACCACCTTCCCTCTCCATCACCACCTTCCCTTTCCTTCACCACCTTCCCTCTCCATCACCACCTTCCCTCTCCATCACCACCTTCCCTCTCCTTCACCACCTTCCCTCTCCATCACCACCTTCCCTCTCCTTCACCACCTTCCCTCTCCTTCACCACCTTCCCTCTCCATCACCACCTTCCCTCTCCATCACCACCTTCCCTCTCCTTCACCACCTTCCCTCTCCATCACCACCTTCCCTCTCCTTCACCACCTTCCCTTCTATTCACCAACTTCTCCACTTGCCCTTCATCCCTGTAATATTTGACCAAGGTGTCTTTTGTTTAATGAGATTGGAAATTTGATTGATCGGCCATTTCATGCAGAAGTGAGTAGCATGGGCTAGACCCCGAGCAACCTATTACCATCCCCCAGCCAAAGACCAGTCACCCTGCAGAGTTTAGTGAAACTAGCCCCAGTTGTATGGCGTCGGGGATAAGGTGAGGGTGTACCACCTCACTTATGGAACAATATGCACATTGTAGCTTACCAGTCGCCTGTGTTTCCATTATGGTTGGGGGGCAGTACATTGTATGTTTCATTGTGTTCACATAGACGGCTCTGTAACTGATGCTGATAGATGGCGCGGTTTGTTGTGTTGGATGTATTATGCCTCGTCAATGTTCGGTCTTCTGTTGTCACTGTATATGTCGATTATTCTGGTGATGTTTGTCAGGACATCACTGGTGATGATCTGGTTATGTGATACGACTGTGTGTGTTCCTCGATAGGTCCTTGCTGTTTGTGCATTGTTAGACGTCTGGAACGGGGATGTTGTTGTCTTGCCTATATATTGAAATCGTTGTGGGCTGAGAGTCCCCAAGTGGGCATGTGTAGGCATAGACGACATTCGTCTCCTTCAAAGAGGATTTGTTTGGGATCATGAGGGGTCCTTCGTGAGCCTGTTCGCAGTTTTCGTACCCTTGAAGTATATTCATAAATTACATTTTCAGGCAGGTGTTGGTAGGTGGTCATATTGATATCAAAAATGTTTTTCAGGACACACTCTTCCGTGTTGTAAGTCTGGGAGGCGGCGCTCCTGTGGAATATTTTAATAGTAGAGACTTGTAGTGTGTTGTTGTCTGAAGTCGCATGACGGCTCACCTTCCTTACTCTGATCTCTTCCATATATCCTTTATGGTGGCCAGTATTGACCAGGACCTGCCTTACTCCAGTATTGACCAGGACCTGCCTTACTCCAGTATTGACCAGGACCTGCCTTACTCCAGTATTGACCAGGACCTGCCTTACTCCAGTATTGACCAGGACCTGCCTTACTCCAGTATTGACCAGGACCTGCCTTACTCCAGTATTGACCAGGACCAGCCTTACTCCAGTAATGACCAGGACCTGCCTTACTCCAGTATTGACCAGGACCTGCCTTACTCCAGTATTGACCAGGACCTGCCTTACTCCAGTATTGACCAGGGCCTGCCTTACTCTAGTATTGACCAGGACCTGCCTTACTCCAGTATTGACCAGGACCTGCCTTACTCCAGTATTGACCAGGACCTGCCTTACTCAAGTATTGACCAGGACCTGCCTTACTCTAGTATTGACCAGGACCTGCCTTACTCCAGTATTGACCAGGACGTGCCTTACTCCAGTATTGACCAGGACCTGCCTTACTCCAGTATTGACCAAGACCTGCATTACTCCAGTATTGACCAGGACCTGCCTTACTCCAGTATTGACCAGGGCCTGCCTTACTCCAGTATTGACCAGGACCTGCCTTACTCTAGTATTGACGAGGACCTGCCTTACTCCAGTATTGACCAGGACCTGCCTTACTCCAGTATTGACCAGGACCTGCCTTACTCCAGTATTGACCAGGACCTGCTTACTCTAGTATTGACCAGGACCTGCCTTACTCCAGTATTGACCAGGGCCTGCCTTACTCCAGTATTGACCAGGACCTGCCTTACTCCAGTATTGACCAGGGCCTGCCTTACTCCAGTATTGACCAGGGCATGCCTTACTCCAGTATTGACCAGGTCCTGCCTTACTCCAGTATTGACCAGGACCTGCCTTACTCCAGTATTGACCAGGACCTGCCTTACTCCAGTATTGACCAGGACCTGCCTTACTCCAGTATTGACCAGGACCTGCCTTACTCCAGTATTGACCAGGACCTGCCTTACTCCAGTATTGACCAGGACCTGCCTTACTCCAGTATTGACCAAGACCTGCATTACTCCAGTATTGACCAGGACCTGCCTTACTCCAGTATTGACCAGGGCCTGCCTTACTCCAGTATTGACCAGGACCTGCCTTACTCTAGTATTGACCAGGACCTGCCTTACTCCAGTATTGACCAGGACCTGCCTTACTCTAGTATTGACCAGGACCTGCCTTACTCCAGTATTGACCAGGGCCTGCCTTACTCCAGTATTGATCAGGGCCTGCCTTACTCCAGTATTGACCAGGACCTGCCTTACTCCAGTATTGACCAGGACCTGCCTTACTCCAGTATTGACCAGGACCTGCCTTACTCCAGTATTGACCAGGACCTGCCTTACTCCAGTATTGACCAGGACCTGCCTTACTCCAGTATTGACCAGGACCTGCCTTACTCCAGTATTGACCAAGACCTGCATTACTCCAGTATTGACCAGGACCTGCCTTACTCCAGTATTGACCAGGGCCTGCCTTACTCCAGTATTGACCAGGACCTGCCTTACTCTAGTATTGACCAGGACCTGCCTTACTCCAGTATTGACCAGGACCTGCCTTACTCTAGTATTGACCAGGACCTGCCTTACTCCAGTATTGACCAGGGCCTGCCTTACTCCAGTATTGATCAGGGCCTGCCTTACTCCAGTATTGACCAGGACCTGCCTTACTCCAGTATTGACCAGGACCTGCCTTACTCCAGTATTGACCAGGACCTGCCTTACTCCAGTATTGACCAGGACCTGCCTTACTCCAGTATTGACCAGGACCTGCCTTACTCCAGTATTGACCAGGACCTGCCTTACTCCAGTATTGACCAGGACCTGCCTTACTCCAGTATTGACCAGGACCTGCCTTACTCCAGTATTGACCAGGACCTGCCTTACTCCAGTATTGACCAGGACCTGCCTTACTCTAGTATTGACCAGGACCTGCCTTACTCCAGTATTGACCAGGACCTGCCTTACTCCAGTATTGACCTGGACCTGCCTTACTCTAGTATTGACCAGGACCTGCCTTACTCCAGTATTGACCAGGACCTGCCTTACTCCAGTATTGACCAGGACCTGCCTTACTCCAGTATTGACCAGGACCTGCCTTACTCCAGTATTGACCAGGACCTGCCTTACTCCAGTATTGACCAGGACCTGCCTTACTCCAGTATTGACCAGGACCTGCCTTACTCCTGTATTGACCAGGACCTGCCTTACTCCAGTATTGACCAGGACCTGCCTTACTCCAGTATTGACCAGGACCTGCCTTACTCCAGTATTGACCAGGACCTGCCTTACTCCAGTATTGACCAGGACCTGCCTTACTCCAGTATTGACCAGGACCTGCCTTACTCCAGTATTGACCAGGACCTGCCTTACTCCAGTATTGACCAGGACCTGCCTTACTCCAGTATTGACCAGGACCTGCCTTACTCCAGTATTGACCAGGACCTGCCTTACTCCTGTATTGACCAGGACCTGCCTTACTCCAGTATTGACCAGGACCTGCCTTACTCCAGTATTGACCAGGACCTGCCTTACTCCAGTATTGACCAGGACCTGCCTTACTCCAGTATTGACCAGGACCTGCCTTACTCCTGTATTGACCAGGACCTGCCTTACTCCAGTATTGACCAGGACCTGCCTTACTCCAGTATTGACCAGGACCTGCCTTACTCCAGTATTGACCAGGACCTGCCTTACTCCTGTATTGACCAGGACCTGCCTTACTCCAGTATTGTCCAGGACCTGCCTTACTCCAGTATTGACCAGGTCCTGCCTTACTCCAGTATTGACCAGGACCTGCCTTACTCCAGTATTGTCCAGGACCTGCCTTACTCCAGTATTGACCAGGACCTGCCTTACTCCAGTATTGACCAGGACCTGCCTTACTCCAGTATTGACCAGGACCTGCCTTACTCCAGTATTGACCAGGACCTGCCTTACTCCAGTATTGACCAGGACCTGCCTTACTCCAGTATTGACGAGGACCTGCCTTACTCCAGTATTGACCAGGACCTGCCTTACTCTAGTATTGACCAGGACCTACCTTACTCCAGTATTGACCAGGACCTGCCTTACTCCAGTATTGACCAGGACCTGCCTTACTCCAGTATTGACCAGGACCTGCCTTACTCCAGTATTGACCAGGACCTGCCTTACTCCAGTATTGACCAGGACCTACCTTACTCCAGTATTGACCAGGACCTGCCTTACTCCAGTATTGACCAGGACCTGCCTTACTCCAGTATTGACCAGGACCTGCCTTACTCCAGTATTGACCAGGACCTGCCTTACTCCAGTATTGACCAGGACCTGCCTTACTCCAGTATTGACCAGGACCTGCCTTACTCCAGTATTGACCAGGACCTGCCTTACTCTACGGAGCTGCTCGTCAACCTGCTTGCCGCTCGTCCCGGGTGTGAGGGGCACGGTTGACATAGACAGCGACAATACTCCGCCAATACCTATAAGGCAGCTCTTACCATTGAAGCCCATCCATATGTTAATTCCCTAGTGGGCTGGACGGTAGAGCGACAGTCTCGCTTCATGCAGGTCGGCGTTCAATCCCCGACCGTCCACCAAGTGGTTGGACACCATTCCTTCCCCCCGTCCCATCCCAAATCATTATTCTGATCGCTTCCAAGTGCTATATAGTCGTAATGGCTTGGTGCTTTCTCCTGACAATTCCATTCCCTTAGTGTAAACTGCAGTAAACCCACCAGTCCTTTCCCAGACTGTTGCATGGTTTAATATTCCTTCGTGGATGAATACCTTCACATTGCTGGTGTGTGTACAGCGTGAGGTGTAGCCGGCTTCTGTGTACGTTCTCAGAGTTACTTTAGTACACAACTAAGTTGAGGATCCAACACTATGAAGCACATTGTCGTGAAGTGAAGAAGACAATATTTTACCATTTGACTTTGTCATCATTTTTATATTCTTATCAGTAACATGTGGGAAATTACAGACAACCTCATCTGGATCTGTTTCTCATAGTTTGATCAAGAGCAAATTATGGTTTCTTTTGGTGTTGCTTTTAATTTTCCGACAAATGTCTTATTCACGCGATATATTCAAGATTTAATGTAATAAAATTACACCAAAGATGTTTAACTTTTTAACTCAGCAAATTGGCAACAAAAGTGCCAGGAAGCTCTTTAATTTTCTTAGATTTAGTGCAGAGTTAGAGGCCAAGACAAAACTTTTGCAGGACTCTATAAATGTATAGTTGTAGCGAGGACGTCTTCCACGCCTTTAACTGTAAGAATCTTAGTCATAAATAACTGCTGAAACTCCTGGTGAAAATTCATGTTGGTCTTGTTCTTCTGGGACATATAAAACACTTTCTTCACTTCTCAAGTGAAGACGAACGTGAGGAGTAATGACATGATTACATGACAGACATATTGACCTATAAGCCCTTTCTATCATATATAATAACACGTTTGGTGAGCCATAAAAGGGTAGTTCCTGTAGAATAGTTTAACAGGCGGCTACTGTAGTGTTGAGTGTTACATCGTAAGTAACATGGCGGTGATCCTTCCCTTTTATGATGTCTTCGAGATATCCGTTAGAGTATCCATTATTGACTATAGGTCCTGCCTCACTCTACTGAGTTCCTCGTCACCCTCCCTCCACATGGAGCTGTGAGAGCGCAGTTGACACATGCGACGACAATATGTCGCCTGCACCTGTCCCCTCACAGCTGGCGTCACAGCCATAATACCTCTCATGGAACAGACCCAGTACCTGCCCCATCTATTAATCCACTCTACAGGAATTTCTTTTCCACTCCACACCAAACGGAAGACAGAGCGTCCTGAAAGACATTATTTATGGAACAGTAACTCCTACTGACACCAACCAGAATATAGAGTTGACACTCTACTACAAACACAGGATGACCGCCAACTTGCTAATGGCGAACTCTCGCAACACCAAGGAACACGCCTCGTAAGAGACGAATGTCGCCTATGCCCTCACACGCCCACTTGGGGACTGTCAGCCCCAATGATCTCAATATATTGACAAGACAATAATATCTCTTTCAAGGCGCCTGATAACACACAAACAAACAACAAGGTTCCATCATAGAACCTATCATTTCTACACACAACCAGATCATCACCAGAGATATGCTAGCCAACAACACCGAAATAATCGCCAGATATAACAAGAAAAGATTAGACATTGCCAAAGCACTGCATATCAAACAATCTTAAGCAACAATTAACAGGCAGCTCACACTCAGGTTCACTCAACCATCTTCAAGACCAAGACAGAATACCCAGCACACACTGCCCCGCCCAACACGGCTTGTTCTGGTTAGTAAAAAGACTTAAAGAACTGCAGATTGTCTCTTGGTCCTGCACCTCACCTCACCGCATCCTCTTACTCCGTATATGCGGTTGTCACAGCGTATTACTGTCTACTTCACCGGTGTCATTGACAATAGTGACAGGATCAACGAAACACATATCTTATTATCAAGTCATATAAAACTGTAAGCTGAACTTTGAACTGCTCATTTTTCAACTTCCTTCTGAAGCAAATACAGAGAGGGTTCTTGGTAGAACTATTGATATATAATCCGACGCTCACGGGTCCGATTTCCGATATTTCTGATATTTTGAAAACTGCAGAGGGGGGGGGGGGCAAAATGTGACCCATGGTCGTTTTCAGTAATTGGCCAATTTTCGGTATAAAAAGTAATAATTTCTCTCCAAACAACTCCAAATATGTGCAATGAACCAGAATTCGGCTCGAAAATAACTCTAATGAGTCAGATTTCCGATATTTCTATATTGAAAATTGCAGAGATGTTTGGGCAAAATGTGACTCATCGCCGTTTTCAGTAATTGACATATTTTCGGTATAAAAAGTCGTAATTTCAAGCTCCAAATATGTGTAATGAGCCAGAATTTGGATCGAAAATAACGATCATGAGTCAGATTTCTGATATTTCTGATATTTTGGAAACTGCAGGGAGGGTTTGGGCAAAATGTGACCCCATCGCTGTTTTCAGTAATTTACCTATTTTCGGTATAAAAAGTAGTAACTTCAAACTCTAAATATGTGCAATGAGCCAGAATTTGGGGCTCGAAAATAACGCAATGTCGTAAATTTTATTTAATTGTGATTTGATTATTCCTTTGCGATACCAAAGAGCCAGAGCACAACCCCCGGAAGCACAAATAGGTGAGTATACACACACACACATACACACACACACACACACACACACACACACACACACACACACACACACACACACACACACACACACACACACACACACACCATCATCATCAGAGGCGTACAAGGTATGAGTAAGGAAATAAGTTATACACATATAATGCAAAAATAAGAGGTGAGAGATACAGCAGTCGAAGCCCAAATTGGGCAACAAAACAATTATAAGGTTGGGCTAATTAAAAAAGTGCATATTACAACGCCAATTATTCAACTTAATTATAGCTGTGTTTTTCATCATTATTAAGGTCAAAGTGTCACGCTGGTCTCACGAACTTTCGGCCCACTCATTCCAGATCTTGTACAAGCCTGGTCCAGCACATGTTGTGCCAGATACGCTAAGTAGAAATATAGCGGCAGTTCAAATTAATGAAAACATTGAAACCATTCCATCAGATAAAATGAGAGAATACCAGATGAACGAGCCTAGATGGAAAGAGATTATTGAGTATTTAGAGGGAGGAAAATACCCCAAAAAGAAAAAGAATTTACCTATTCATGATTTTGAGATGAAACAGGGCGTCCTGTATTATGTTAATAGCCAGAATGATAGGGCAGTATTTCAGCTAGTTATTCCGGACGCGTTGCGGTCATCAGCGTTAAAGCTTGCGCATGCTTCAAAAATTGCAGGGCATCCGGGGATCTTTAAAACGCACTTAAAAGCAAAGTCTCTATTTTATTTTCCAGGATTACTTTCTGAGGTAATCAATTTCGTGAAGTCGTGCCCTCGTTGCCAGAGGAGGAAAGGTACCCTTAAGGTACAAGCCCCACTTCAGGAATTTCCTGAAATTCGTGAACCGTTAGATCGTGTGGGGGCCGATCTGATTGATTTACACCACAGTCATGCGGGTAACAGATACGTGCTGGTGCTAGTTGACCATCTGTCTAGATACACTACACTAGTTGCATTACCTCAGAAGGATTCTCGTACGGTTGCAGATGCGTTCTTGCGTAGGTTCGTTACTGTATTCGGACCTCCTAAAGTTTTAGTCTCTGACCGGGGTCAAGAATTCAATGGGAATATATTTAGAGAAGTTTGTAAGATTTTAGAGACAACTTCGGCTTTTACAACAGCCTACCACCCACAAGCAAACGGAATGACGGAACGGACTAATCGTTCAGTCAAGGATATGCTTGCAATCCTTGCTGAACATGATGCAAACACCTGGGATGAACACCTACCCTATGTTCAGTTCGCCTTGAATACTGCCATCCACCAATCAATTAACACCCAACCACTTCATTTGTTTACTGGTAATTCATGCAATTTCCCGTCAGGTCTGCTTAACAGACATAATGTTGCATACGGGGAGGACTATCCTTCAGAGGTCCTTGGAAAAATGAGAAATGCATGGAATATTGCAGCTGAAGCGTCCAAGAAGGCACGGACTCGGTATGCTCATTTTTATGACAAGAAAGTGCGCCCTCTTGAGTTGAAGGAAGGAAGCCTCGTATTGAGAGTGAATGAGGCTGCGCCCGCCAATCAGAGCAGGAAACTAGCTCCGAGGTGGCGAGGACCCTATAGAGTAATTAAAAGGGCGGGGCCGGTTAATCTTGTTATAAAAGGAGTGTTCGAGGACCAGGTGGAAAGGACAATTCACGTAAATAAATTGAAACATTATCATGCTAGAGAGGAATTAGAACTGCCTTCAGCGGGTCTAGTTCCTGACTCAGCAGTGCTGACTCATGGCTTCACCGACGAGTCAGAAGATGAGGATGACCCTCTGTCATCGCTCATCAGTAGTCAGGTGCAGTCTCGCCACCCTATGGTGACGAGATCTCGCGCTGTACAGTAAAGTAACTTCCTTAGTTAGTATAATTTAGTATTGGTTAGATTTTCCTGTAAAGGCAATGAGATGTACTATGTCTATACTTGACTCAGGTAGCAACTTTTACCGTGCTCTGGGGTTCCACCTCCACCAAACCCAGAGTATATCTATGCTTCCGCTGTGTTGTGTCTGTCTGTTCCCAGGTCTGATTGGTACACCGACCCAGTTGTTCCAGCCACACGTGAACCCTTGTCTGTAAAGACCGAGGGGGGAGGCACGTTACACAAAGCCCTCCCCCCACCAGACCCAGTAACCCATACATCAGTTACTTTGGGGATGAGTGACTGTCCAAGAGTCACCCGGCCGACGCCTCACGTCACTAACGAGGTTGTCAGGGCCAGCGAGCTGCCCACATTATAGCAGTCACCGGAGGTGCCATACAACGCCGGGGTAGCTGTCTCGAGATCACCAATACCCACCTGCTGCGTCATCAAGACTGCAGTCATTCCAGCAGTGTTGGAGGAGAGGTCAAGAAATGGAAAGCACGTAGCAGTACTCAAGAATTTCGCCGGAAGATTAATGATTACGTCATCTGAAGTAACAAGAAAGCGGAAGTAAGGCGGTCACAGGTGGAAGGCACGGTTTCCCTACAGAGTACCGGGACTCGCCAATAGAAGGTCGCGAAATTGTCTCCTTTGGCCTAAAGTCGGCGGTACGAGGGTATACACAGTTGGTGTTTACGGCCTAGTAACCTGGTGACATCAAGAAACGCCTGAGATG
The DNA here is from genome assembly GCF_040958095.1 of Procambarus clarkii. Taxonomy (NCBI): domain Eukaryota; kingdom Metazoa; phylum Arthropoda; class Malacostraca; order Decapoda; family Cambaridae; genus Procambarus; species Procambarus clarkii. Next base: position 60,711,583 of record NC_091152.1, on the reverse strand, counting down.
ACGTGAGCAATGATGGAAGACGAGATTCACCTGTTCTGCAAACAAGCAACCCGCCTCTACGACCTTCTAACATCACTCCTGCTAGGAGACACCGTTGGTACATCCAGTTCTGCTCTGCTGTGGTCATCTGCGACGTCAAGTTTAACATCACGACTGCCGTGTGAACTGTGATTGATATGAAGGCGTGTGGACTGTCGAGAGCAAGATTAATGGCCGAAGTAACAGTATTCTACAGCTGTCACTTGGCACTCCGCTCTACTACACTCTGTCGTCATTCAGGAGTACCGGATGGGAGTACAAGAGGACCAGGTATTGATGTCTACACATGAGAAGAAGCAAGATCGACACCGTCATCGTCAGCGACTACATTCAGCATCCAGCAGCATCGATTTTTTTTCGATTACTCAATATGAACAATTGATACAAACAACAAAGTTGGCTCTGAACATCTGTGTAAAGAACATCTGGACACTTTTGTGTAAATGTTGAAAAACAGATTTAGAATCAATACTTTTTAAATGTTGAAAAACAGATTTAAAATAATTCTGGTATATATGAAAATTTTACGCTATAAATTGGTCAGTAATCAAAATCGAAGCCCCTGTGTAATTGTCTCAGCCCAGAACAAACGGTTATGGAAAATTATGTTGTGCTATTTTTTTCAGAATGTTTGAACACAGGAGAGGCGGACCAATATAAACATTGACACTTCTAGTGAGTGAGAACACTTGGCTGTACAGTCAGCTGAAACCTGTGATATAGTATAGGAATTTTTATTTTTAGATACATGTAATAAACGTTAGGTGTGTTCCTTGATGGGGAGTGGTTAGTACACGGATGTGAACTTGATAGTTCCGTAGTACGCTCCCGGATGACTGAAAGTTCAGTCTGAACTTATAACGTTAATGTTTATGTTTGAGCACGGTGTGGCCGGCTCTAGAGGACACATGGACTTGGCTAGTGAAGAGCCAAGAGAGTTTAATAGCTAGTTTTTGATGGTAGAGTAGGGACATGTTATTTAGCTATGTCAGTAAGGATAGGATGTAGGTTTCCTGATATTAGAAGATTGCTGTCAGTTGACAGCTGAGAAAATTATGAATTTAAACATGTTGATGTTGGACTATTATTTGTCAAATTTTATTAGTTAGGTTAGCTTTTGTTTGTGGCATGAGTTGAATTGTGGGTTTGGATACTAAACCTCGTGAATTTTAACAAATTAACAAGGTTTACTAAGTGCTTGTGCGGGGGGGTTGTAACAAACTAGGCTGTTGTAAGAATTATCCAGAGTGGTTTATCGACAAAAGAGAATGGGAAGCTGAGCCGCATGGTGACCTGACCCCCAGGGGAATTCGCGGTGGAAATAACCAACGCTTTGTTCATAGCTGCGTATAATAAATCATCCTATAGTATTCAGTAAATTAGAGAAAATTAGCCTATTCATTTTGCATTAAAATTGTATTGTATAATAGTACTGGATACAATATCAAGAGTATTCTAATTATTGAGTTTAAGTCACCATCAGTGACGTCACGAATCGGATCTAACTTTTAAGGCGGAGTGACCGGCGGTCATAGGTCAGCAGGGTTGACATGTCTAATATTTCTCAAAGTTTTATTAACCATTTTGGGGATCGGGAACAGCTCTGCCGTTAGATGTTTGTAATTTAATTCAGTAAAATAATTCAACCAGTCTGGATCAATTAAGTACAACAGAGTTTAATTGTTATAACTTAAACCTGGCTAGTAACTTGGTAAAACTTTGACTAGGCGGAAGGATACAAGGTTCTAGTCTGGGCTAGGCCAGACGAGGACAAATCAGTGTGAATACGGGAGCAGCTGGGAGAGGTCAACCATCTTACCTCTCCCCAAACCAGCACAACATCTTAGCTGGAAAACATAGAGGTATAGTTGCTATGGTTATGTATAGAAATAGTCTTCTCATTTGCCATTCAGGTCAAGTAGGGAGTGTTAAAGTGATAGGGAGTGAACACATTTAGATTTTGTTTTAGTTTTCTTGTAATAAATTAAATTTGTTATTAATTTGCATTTTATTGTTTCCATGTGTTTTATGTGTATACTTGTCCTGGTCACGTGGTCCACACGAGGCGGAGTTGCATTGGGCGCCGATTCTAACATCGAATCGGAATTATCATTACCGTGTAATTTATTCCACACTCAAGGTCATCGTTTATAGTGGGGATCAAGCCCCTAGGTTGATTAATTAGCGTGATCGATCCAGACCTCGATCATTGCTCTTGTATTACTGGTCTGGTGGTGGCAGCAGAGGTGACTCTAGGGTTTTGTTCAGAGCTTAGGTCACGTCATACTGGGTGTAGAATCCTAAGTCGGTCAATCGTCTTAGGACCACGTGGCGTGGAGTTGGCTTTGGTAAAAGTTTTGGAGTCCCTTGGTTTAGAAATAAAAGTAAGACTACGGGTAGAGGGAGTAGAAAGAAGGAAGTAAAGAGAGAGGAACCAAACCCGTGTTACAGACACAAGCCACAACGTTGCTGTGCTCTTGTGGTGCGGCTGATGACACAGGTAGTCCCGATATCCACACACACTCACAAATAAAATTTGAATATTTTAATGATAATTCTTATAAATTGTTGCAGTTTTAAAAATAAAAGGCACAACGAAATCGAGAAACATTTATAGCAGCTCAATTATTTTATACTTTCATTGTATGAAAGTATTTTCTAACAGTAATTTCCTATTATTTATACAATTACGGGTCAAATGTTAACACAATCACAATTAAATTTTATTGCACTTGATTCAATAATTCATTAAGCAAGTTACCATTATTCCATTTAATTAGGAAATATTAATCTGTAATGCAAGAAAAATCTTTTTTCATCAACGACCTTCTATAGTGTAGTGTAATTATTTTCTTTGACAATATAAATTTAATTTTTAGAAATTATTACGTGCAAAGTTTATACAGATCTTGCTGGGAATGCAACTGCATGCATAAGCTTGTTTTCTTTTTAATAAAATCTTAATTTTTAACTACCATATTAATAGTGAACTTATTGAAGGTTGAGTGAGATGTTGTCGGCAACCATTGCAAAACATTCAGTCAATTTTGCCAAGTAACAAATTTTGCAAAAAAAAATGTTTGTTTTATCGTGATCTTTTTCAGTGTTTCTTACTAAACGTCGAACACTGATTCCAAATTTTTATTAGTTTTCTTTATCCTCAATGTTTACAGTTACATTTATAATTCTGATATTTAGTATCTGAAGAGCCGCTTAATTTAATGTTTGCGAACAGCGTTGTCAACCACATTATCAAATCATATTTTTACATATTTATAATCACAGCTTCTCCTTTCAAACTCCTCTTTTGAATTGTATATAATTTAAAGTTTTTACAATATAGCAACTGGACAATGCAAAAATTCGTCACATTCTATTATGTTTGTGGTTATCATAGTGAAAGGTGCCAAATTCTGGGTTTCATAGTGACTGAACATTGATCTGCCTATAGGTGCCCGAGGTAAGTTTTGGGACCCCCTTATGCAGCATGTGGCCGCTCTACGCCTCTACTAGAGTAGATCTACAAGAGTAGATAGACACAAGTAGAGTGTCTATCTACTCTAGAAGGATGGTTAAGAGGTGCGAGAAGGGCTATGTCTTGTATTATTCCCAGAATATTGAGGAAAGCACCACAACAACGACGGCTGTTTCTGCGGGATTGATGTTGTGAAGTTCAGGTCCAGCCAACCACTTGGGGTGGACGGTAGAGCGACGGTCTCGCTTCATGCAGGTCGGCGTTCAATCCCTGACCGTCCAAGTGGTTGGACACCATTCCTTCCCCCGTCCCATCCCACATCCTTATCCTGATCCCTTCCTAGTGCTATATAGTCGTGATGGCTTGGCGCTTTCTCTTGATATCTCTCTTCCCTTCAGGCATGCAAGCTCTTAAGTATCCAGACATCCCGTTTTCTATAACACCTGCTCAACGTGGCGATAACTTGCCATTACCACAATAGCAAATGTTAGTAACTATTACTATCATAAAACGTACTTCAAGTACCCACAAACTTACAATGCCATTTGCAACTTAAAAGTATTTTATACTTCAGAAGGTTGCATTTGTGACTAAATAGTCGGCAATCCGTAGCAGCCAAGGAATATATGAAGGATTCTTACCACGAACGTGTGCTACGTGGAATTTTTTGTTCCAAGTAGCAAATTTTAAACAACAAAGAACGCATTCACATCCACTGGGTGCTCAGCTGCCAACAAACCAGCCACTCATCGAGCCAGCCGTCGCCATCTCCAGCCCACCACGACCAATCACTGTACAGCACAGTACAAGCGTTGACAACGGCGGCCAGTATGATAGCTGGCAATAACCCCCAAGAATATGGTAGAATTCTAAATATTCTCTACAAAGCAAATGGTGTGCCAGCTTTCACCGTTCCTCATGAAGTTTACACCAACACCACTTACCCTCCAGTTCTCAAGGTCCGGATCCGGTCTGGGACATGACTGTGAGCGCCGCCGTGCTGACGGATCTACTGTCAACAGCAGCAACGCCTGCTGCTGCTGCTCCTGCAACACCATCACAAGCCACCCAGACGCCGACGCCTCCTTCATCGACAACTGCCACAGTTCCACCTCTCATGTGTGAACCCTCTGAACGATATACATCAGCTGCAGGACCCGTGGAGACTCAACAAGCAAGAACTCATCCCTCAAGATCCACCGCCTCTACTTCTGAGTCATCAGACTCATCGGATGAGGACGTCTCGGTGGGAACCCCTCCTCCGCCACGGAAGCACCCCTACTCAGCCGAAGATTTCCTGCAGGACACTACCTCAACGACAGCCTCACCCTAGCAAGACCTCCAACGACAGCCTCACCATAGCAAGACCTCCAACGACAGCCTCACCCTAGCAAGACCTCCAACGACAGCCTCACCCTAGCAAGACCTCCAACGACAGCCTCACCCTAGCAAGACCTCCAACGACAGCCTCACCCTAGCAAGACCTCCAACGACAGCCTCACCATAGCAAGACCTCCAACGACAGCCTCACCATGTCAACGCGTAACAAGACCTACAGACCGGCCAAGAAGCCCGGGAAGAAGAAGAACACCGACGACATGCTGTAAAGAACAGGGCGACGAGACGCCCTGCCTCCTGCAGGACACATCAGCGAGCAACCATGATAACTCCACCTTACCACCACACCACATCACCAGCTGCAAGTCTCACCCACTGTGGTTGGGCCACCGACTCCCCCATCGCCTCCCTCTTCGACTTGTCTCCAGTTCCTAGCTCAAGATTTCTGCATCTTCGCCCCTGTCTTCAACTCCCGCTTGCCTGCTCTAGGGTCCTTGGGACGATAGGCACGAACGCGTTCACATCCTCATAATTTAAGCGAACTGGATGATCTTATCAAGGGACTTGGATCTCATTAAGTCAGGAGCTCAACTTTCAACATCAGGGCACAAAGAGCAGAGTTTTCTCTGGGAAGTTCGCAACACCACTGTGTACCCAGAAACACAATGCTGCATTTGCAACTTACTGTGATGTTAGTGGCGGTCTGTGTTACTGTGATGTTAGTGGCGGTCTGTGTTACTGTGATGTTAGTGGCGGTCTGTGTTACTGTGATGTTAGTGGCGGTCTGTGTTACTGTGATGTTAGTGGCGGTCTGTGTTACTGTGATGTTAGTGGCGGTTTGTGTTACTGTGATGTTAGTGGCGGTCTGTGTTACTGTGATGTTAGTGGCGGTCTGTGTTACTGTGATGTTAGTGGCGGTCTGTGTTACTGTGATGTTAGTGGCGGTCTGTGTTACTGTGATGTTAGTGGCGGTCTGTGTTACTGTGATGTTAGTGGCGGTCTGTGTTACTGTGATGTTAGTGGCGGTCTGTGTTACTGTGATGTTAGTGGCGGTCTGTGTTACTGTGATGTTAGTGGCGGTCTGTGTTACTGTGATGTTAGTGGCGGTCTGTGTTACTGTGATGTTAGTGGCGGTCTGTGTTACTCTGATGTTAGTGGCGGTCTGTGTTACTGCAAAGACGTGAATGGTTTGTTTACTGCTCTTCAACTGAAGCGCAGCTGCTCATAGACAGTTTAGACTCAAACCAGTTTGACGTCACAATGGAACCAATATCCACCTGTACCTCTTGCGCCTTCCCTACAAACAAAAGAAGGCCACGAAAATAAACAAATACTTGCCCAAGTCAAATGGGCAAAATTTAAGTGGGATGTGTATTTTTGGGGGGAGTGATTTTAACTGGGTTTGGCTTTCTGTCTCTGGTTACCAAAGATGTAATTATATAATGATGTTCAATGGATGAAATTACTGCTCATAGAACTGTAATTGTTATAATGTAACGAACACATGTGGATACATTGTAGGAAGACACGGGGGCAAACACAGCTTAGTGTAATGTACCCGGCGGTGCCCGGGTCTGTGGCTGTACTTGCCATTATCCTCTTCCCTCCCTTCTCTCCCTTTCATTTCTCAACCCTTCTTTTCCTCCTGTCCTCTTCTCCACTTCTATTCTGACTCGTTACCCTTCTCCGTCTTTCTCATATTAGTTGTCTTCTCTCTCTTACCACATCTTTATCTCCTCTTCCCTCATTTTTCCCTCACTTCCCCCTCCCCCCCCATGGCCTCACCCTTCCCCCCCCCCTACGTGTACTCTCTCTCTCTCTCTCTCTCTCTCTCTCTCTCTCTCTCTCTCTCTCTCTCTCTCTCTCTCTCTCTCTCTCTCTCTCTCTCTCTCTCTCTCTCTCTCCTCTTCTTCACATTATCTCCACCGTATATACCATTTTCATCACCAAACCACCTTAACTGCTTACTATCTTTAGCACTATAACCATCTTCGTTACTCACTATCTTCATTCAGTTCGTCGTTTTAGAGTAAATTATGATATCTTGCGGGGTAAGCGGGGAGGGGGGGGGGAGGGTAGTAACTTCAACACTCTACGGAGATCATATCCACGATTTCATGTTAGACCTCGTGAAAATCACACACTGAGGGAAGGGGATGGGAGAGGGGGTTTGAACTAGAGGCCGATTTATTTTTTAAAGTGTAGCACTTGAACGAACCCCGTCTGGCCTAAGACAATGCCCTACCCAACATTTCTCATTTTGGAAAGTTGAGTGAGACTGTCCTCGAGCATCTGGCCTTGAACTTTTGACAGACAGATATTCGATTTTATAGATATAGCTGATTCTGAGTCGGAAACTTTGTGTAAAGACATTAATTTAGACATATATATCACACAGTTTGAGAGGTGGCGTGTATATAGAGTGAGGGAAGTCAGTAAGATTCTTTCGTAAGGTAATGCTTTGCTAATAATGTGGGTGTCCCTAAACGATACCAATGAGCACTTATCGATCTCAAAAGGGATAAAATTATATTTAACAAATCCGATGAAAGGGGGTAGTAAATAATAATTCTCAATAGATGAAAGGAGGTAAAATAGTAATTCTCAACAAAACAGATTACTGCCAAAAAGCAGAGGCATTGCAATCGGACACAGATACCTATGAAAAACTGACTAGAGATCCGCTCGTATCGGTTGCTTCAGAATTCAATACAAAAGTCAGAAACATTGGTAAGAACAAATATGTGATTGAGCTCCTGGTAAAGGTTAAGGTCAGTAACCCAAGCTTACCGTATTGCTATGGTCTAACCAAAACCCATGAGGTTGGTATTCCTTTACCACCCATTATTTCCAGCAGAGGTTCTGTTTCTTATAAGACAGCCTAATGGGTTAGTAATATATTGTCCCCCTTCATGGGTGGTTTCTCTGACTCGCACATTAATCACTCCCAAGACTTTATAAGTAATAGTCTGAACATGGACTGTAGCTGTTAAGCTGTTAGCTGTTAGCTAAAGCTGTTAAGCCTGGATGTTGACTCCTTTCTCACTAAGGTCCCTGTTGACGATGGTCTGGTGGTCCTGGAGGACCAATCCTCCTGGTCTGGAGGACCAACTGAGAACTGAACAACAAACTTCGCCTCTGCTGGTAAATACGATATTAGAATTAACACGATTGTGTGTATCTAATAACACATTTTCGTTTCAAAACAGCTTTTTACCGTCAAAACTATGGTCACACTATGAGAAGTCCCCAATATGGGGAGCAACCCATACTAACATGTAGCTACGTCTTTAGTAGATGTTGAAGTGGCATTTACCTAACTTACAACCAATATGTATTAAGGACACAAGTTAAAATATGTGTTATTCTTGTCCTGGCTCCAGCAGCCCCAGCACTCTGTGTAATACCTTAAGTCTGGACCACTAGACAGTCGTCAGAGAATAACCAAACCGCAATATTTAAGATAATAAATTTCTCACTTTCCTTTCTGAAAAATACATAATTATCTGTAATATATTTCTGGCTCAGTGTAGGGGCTCGCCCATAGAAGGTTTGCCCATAGCTGCAGTCAGCCCCCATCCCCCCCCCCCCTCCTCAAAGACAATCACTGCCCAGGTGTGTAAACCTCACACTAGAATAATAAGCAACTAAGAAATATGCCATAACAAAAAGTATTTTATGTTATTTCCAGTGTATTTATAACAGAATTTTGAACATTTTCAGTAAAATGAGATAAAAATGGAGGTTTCTTGGTGTATGGGAGTATAGTATTTATCGGCGCTACATCTGGCCAAACGAAGAGCTGTATTTGGTGCAGCGCCCAGTCACTGTTTCAGTCCCTTGGGCTGGACGGTAGAACAACGGTCTCGCTTCGTGCTGGTCAGCGTTCAATCTCCGACCGTCCAAGTAGTCAGGCACCATTCCTTTCCCCCGTCCCATCCCAAATCCTTATCCTGAGCCCAGTGTTATATAGTCGTAATGGCTTGGCGCTTTCTCGTGATAGTTCCCTCCCTCCTTCACTCTCGTGTTTACGTTGAGTGAGAATGGTGCCAAGTGTTGCTAGTTGAGTGAGAATGGTGCCAAGTGTTGCTAGTTGAGTGAGAATGGTGTCAAGTGTTGCTAGTTGAGTGAGAATGGTGCCAAGTGTTGCTAGTTGAGTGAGAATGGTGTCAAGTGTTGCTAGTTGAGTGAGAATGGTGCCAAGTGTTGCTAGTTGAGTGAGAATGGTGCCAAGTGTTGCTAGTTGAGTGAGAATGGTGCCAAGTGTTGCTAGTTGAGTGAGAATGGTGCCAAGTGTTGCTAGTTGAGTGAGAATAGTGCCAAGTGTTGCTAGTTGAGTGAGAATGGTGTCAAGTGTTGCTAGTTGAGTGAGAATGGTGCCAAGTGTTGCTAGTTGAGTGAGAATGGTGTCAAGTGTTGCTAGTTGAGTGAGAATGGTGCCAAGTGTTGCTAGTTGAGTGAGAATGGTGTCAAGTGTTGCTAGTTGAGTGAGAATGGTGTCAAGTGTTGCTAGTTGAGTGAGAATGGTGCCAAGTGTTGCTAGTTGAGTGAGAATGGTGCCAAGTGTTGCTAGTTGAGTGAGAATGGTGCCAAGTGTTGCTAGTTGAGTGAGAATGGTGTCTAGTGTGAGAATAGTGTATAGTGTTGTCATTATAGTGACAACACAAATGAAAGATTTTAACAAACGAGAAATAATTCATTTGGCAACATAGAAGAGCCGATGTACTGGCTTTCTCCTCCAGTAACATTACCGTGAGCACCTCAGTCGTCCACACCTCCGCCAGCCGGCAACCCGTTCTCGCAAATTCGTAAAGTCAATATTGACTTATTAACTACGTGCATAGGTGATATACTAAACATAATAGATACCCCTAAAAAGATTCATAGAAAACACCGACCTTACCTAACTTTGTTAGTATCTTAAGATAAGCATCTTATTGCTTCGTAATTACAATTATTACTTAACCTATACCTATTATAGGTTAGGTAATAATTGTAATTACGAAGCAATAAGATGCTTATCTTAAGATACTAACAAGGTTAGGTAAGGTCGGTGTTTTCTATGAATCTTTTTAGGGGTATCTATTATGTTTAGTATGTCACCTATGCACATATTTAATAAGTCAATATTGACTTATTAAATTTGCGAGAACGGGTTGCCAGCCGGACAATGACGACCCCAACAGTACGTTTAAGGTGTGTTATTAATATCTTCCCCTGTAACGATTTGTTTCTTTAATTTTTTTCTTTTAATTATATATTTTAATTATTATTTGGATGCTGTTGTGTGAAGCTTGCAGCGACGCAGTCATATTTATATTTTTCCACCAGTCGCCATTGTTCCGGTTCTAAATATATCACCAAATAACATATAAGTCTACGGAACCCAGGCGCCACGTTTCAGTATATCTTGCTATGTATTAAAAAATTGCAATTAAAAAATAAAACGCATTAGAGCTGGGTTATTCACTACCGTGGTGGAGCCTGGGCGTGGGTGGAATCATCACTGTGAAATACCAGACACCAACCTGACACCTTCCTGGTAGAACCGTCTACCATCCTGGTAGATGGTTCCCCAGCAACCCTACACACCCTACACACCCACACCCACCCACACACACACACACACACACACACACACACACACACACACACACACACACACACACACACACACACACACACACACACACACACACACACACACACACACACACACACCCACACACACACACATTTCCCTCTTCCCCTCTTCTACCCCAAAACCCCCACCTACCCCCGATTCCCCCCTAACTAATACACCCTCTCTTCCACTCCCAGCACCCATGATTCATTCTCATCTCAGCCCTCTGCCCTCAGTATCCCTCTCCCCCCCAATCTCTCAACCTCTATCTGACTCTCAGTCTCACTCTATCTCTCAACCCCCCTATGCTATTCAGACCCCAAACTTTCAGACCCAGTATGCCCTTCCTACCCCCCTAGATGCCCAGACCCCATTCGCCTACCAGGCACTCCCAGGCACCCCCCTAGCACCCCCCCACTCACCCTCACAGCCCCCACTTGCCCCCAGACACCCCCCAGTTCCCCCCAGACCCCTGGTGAAAGGGGGAACTCTGACACCCGAGTTTCCAAGAAGAGTCTCAAGGTTTGGTACACCAATGCTGATGGGGTAGCCAATAAAGCAGAAGAGATAAAAGAAAGAGTTAGTGAGGCAGACCCAGACATAGTGGCAATAGTGGAAACTAAAATAAATGGCATGATCTCGGATGCAATCTTTCCAGAGGGGTACCAGGTGATAAGAAAAGAAAGGACACAGAGACAGGGAAGAGGAGTGGCACTACTAATAAAGCGGAAATGGAAGTTTGATGAGCTGGAAAATCCGGGTACCAATGAGAGCACGAGCTTCATACGTGGAACTCTGACAGTGGATGGGAAGAAGATTGCAATCTTGATACTCTACAATCCCCCACCAAACAGTAGAAGGCCCAGGCAGGAGTACGAGGACAGCAACAAAACATGTATAGATGAACTGCAGAGGGCAGCAACTTTAGCGCATAGAACGAGAGCGAAGCTGCTGGTCATGGGGGACCTAAATCACGGAGAGATAGATTGGGAAACGAGGAATCCCCATGGCGGGGAGGAGACCTAGGGAGCGAAGCTGGTAGACGTTATTGACAGGAATTTCCTAACACAGCATGTGAAAGAAGATACTAGGGAAAGAGGAGGGGATACGCCCAGCCTATTAGATCTCATTTTCACCCAGAATGTAGAAGACATCGAGCAGTTGGAACATGAAATACCACTAGGAGCTAGTGACCATTGTGTCCTAGTCTTTGACTACATGATGGAGCTTAAAATTGTGACCAAAGGACAAGAGGTCCGGGAAAGGAGACTTGATTACAGAAAAGGGGACTACAGAAGGATAAGGGACTACCTGGGAGAAGTGCAGTGGGAGGAAGAACTTAGAGGAAAAACAGTGCAAGGTATGATGAACCAAGTCATATGGAAATGCAAAGAGGCTGAACAGAGATTTATTCCAACAATAAAGGAAAAAAGCAGGAGGGAATATAATAACCCATGGTTTAATAGACAGTGTCAGGAAGCAAAGGTGAGAAGCAGGAGGGAGTGGAGGAAGTACAGAAGACAAAGGACAGAGGACAACAGGATTAGATGTAACAGAGCTAGGAATGATTACATTAACATAAGACGAGTGTCGGAAAGAAATTATGAGAATGATATTGCAGTCAAAGCGAAAAAGCAACCTAAATTACTACATAGCCATATAAGAAGGAAGATGTCGGTAAATGACCAAGTGACAAGACTGAGGAAAACAGAAGGGGCATATACAGAAAGCGACAAGGAAATCTGCGAGGTACTGAATGCAAAATTCCATGGAGTGTTCACAACCGAGCCTGAGCAGCTCCCATTGTTAGAAGAGATTACCCAAGATGAAAGACTATCAGATATAGAGGTGACAGCAGAGGATGTAATGAAACAGTTGACAACACTGGATGCAAATAAAGCTGTTGGACCAGACAAAGTATCACTGTGGATACTTAAAGAGGCAGCGCAGGCTCTCAGCGTGCCTCTGGCAACGATCTTTAATGAGTCACTTATGTCGGGAGAATTGCCCAGTTGCTGGAAGGAGGTAAATGTCGTACCGATTTTCAAGAAAGGTGATAGGGAGGAGGCACTTAACTACAGACCCGTATCACTGACAAGCATCCCCTGCAAAATACTTGAAAGAATAATTAGGCTAAGACTTGTTGAGCACCTGGAGAGCATTGGGTTTGTAAACAAGCACCAATATGGGTTCTGGACAGGGAAATCATGCCTAACAAACCTTTTAGAATTCTATGATAAAGTAACAAGGATAAGGCAGGACAGAGAAGGCTGGGCAGACTGCATATTTCTTGACTGCCAAAACGCCTTTGATACAGTACCGCACATGAGACTGCTATACAAACTTGAGAGGCAGGCAGGAGTAAGCGGAAAGGCCCTAGTATGGGTGAAGAACTACCTAACAGGAAGGAGCCAGAGGGTAATGGTAAGAGGCGAGAAGTCGGACTGGCGAACAGTAACAAGTGGAGTACCTCAAGGATCGGTGCTGGGACCAATCCTCTTTCTAATTTACGTAAATGATATGTTTACAGGAGTGGAATCATACATGTCGATGTTTGCGGATGACGCAGAATTAATGAGAAGAGTTGTGACAGATGAGGATTGTAGGATCCTCCAAGAGGACTTAAACAGGCTGCAGAGATGGTCAGGGAAATAGCTACTGGAGTTTAACACCAGTAAATGTAAAGTTATGGAAATGGGATCAGGTGACAGGAGACCAAAGGGACAGTACACAATGAAGGGGAACAGCCTACCTGTAACGATTCGAGAAAGAGACCTGGGAGTGGATGTGACACCTAATCTAACTCCTGAGGCACATATAAATAGGATAACGACAGCAGCGTACTCTACACTGGCGAAAATTAGAACTTCATTCAGAAACCTAAATGAGGAGGCTTTTAGGGCGCTTTACACTGCCTACGTGAGACCCGTCTTAGAGTATGCCGCGCCATCATGGAGCCCCCACCTGAAGAAACACATAAAGAAATTGGAGAAAGTTCAGAGGTTTGCGACGAGGCTTGTCCCAGAGTTACGAGGGATGGGATATGAAGAGCGGCTGAAGGAACTGAACCTTACGACACTAGAGAAAAGAAGGGAGAGAGGAGATATGATAGGGACATATAAAATACTCAGGGGAATTGACAAAGTGGAAATAGATCAAATGTTCACACGTAATAATAACAGAACGAGGGGACATGGATGGAAACTGGAAACTCAGATGAGTCACAGAGATGTTAGGAAGTTTTCTTTTAGCGTGAGAGTAGTAGAAAAATGGAATGCACTTGGGGAACAGGTTGTGGAAGCAAATACTATTCATACTGTTAAAACTAGATATGATAGGGAAATGGGACAGGAGTCATTACTGTAAACAACCGATAGCTGGAAAGGCGGGATCCAAGAGTCAATGCTCGATCCTGCAAGCACATATAGGTGAGTACATATAGGTGAGTACACACACACACACACACATACACACACACACACACACACACACACACACACACACACACACACACACACACACACACACACACACACACACACACACACACACACACACACACACACACACACACACACACACACACACACACACACACACACACACACACACACACAAACACAAACACAAACACAAATACACCAATCGTGGAATATGCGGCTCCAGCATGTACCTAGTCAAGCACACGACGAAGCTTGAAAAAGTTCAGAGGTATGCCACTAGACTAGTCCCGGAACTAAGAAGCATGATTTACGAGGAAATGCTGCGGGAAATTCACCTTACGACACTGGAAGACAGAAGAATAAGGGGGGAGACATGATCACTACCTACAAAATCCTCAGGGAAATTGACAGGGTAGACAAGGATAAATTATTCAACACTGGTGGTACCCGAACTAGGGGGGGGGGGGGGGGACACAGGTGGAAACTGAGTACCCACATGAACCACAGGGACGTTAGAAAGAACTTTTTCAGTGTCAGAGTGGTTAACAGATAGAATGCATTAGGCAGCGATGTGGTGAAGGCTGACTCCATACACAGTTTCAAATGTAGATATGATAGAGGCCAGTAGGCTCGTGAATCTGTACTCCAGTTGATTGACAGTTGAGAGGCGGGACCAAAGAGCCATAGCTCAACCCCAGCAAGCACAGATAGGTGTGTACAACTAGGTATGTACACACACACACACACACACACACACGCGCGCGCGCGCGCGCGCGCAAGAAAGAGAAGTGTGGGCAGACTGCATATTTTGGGATTGCCAGAAAGCCTTTGATACAGTACCGCACAAGAGGCTAGTGAAAAAAGCTGGAGATGCAGGCTGGAGTGAAAGGGAAAGTACTCCATTGGATAAAGGAGTACCTAAGCAACAGGAGACAACGAGTCTGTGTGAGGGGTGAGGTCTCAGATTGGCGAGACGTTACAAGTGGAGTCCCACAGGGGTCGGTCCTTGGACCTATACTGTTTCTGATATATGTAAATGATCTCCCAGAGGGTGTAGACTCGTTTCTCTCAGTGTTTGCTGATGATGTAAAAATTATGAGGAGGATTGAAACAGAGGATGATAGTAGGAGGCTACAAGATGACCTAGACAGACTGAGTGAATGATCCAATAAATGGCTGCTAAAGTTCAACCCGAGTAAATGCAAAGTAATGAAACTAGGCGGTGGAAACAGGAGGCCAGACACAGGATACAGAATAGGAGATGAAGTCCTTAATGAAACGGACAGAGAGAAAGATCTAGGAGTTGATATCACACCAAACCTGTCTCCTGAAGCCCACATAAAAAGAATTAGCTCTGCGGCGAATGCGAGGCTGGCTAACATCAGAACAGCCTTTTGGAACCTGTGTAAAGAATCTTGTATACCACATATGTAAGAACAATCCAGGAGTATGCGGCCCCAGCATGGAGCCCGTACCTTGTCAAGCACAAGACGAAGCTGGAAAAAGTTCAAAGATATGCCACTAGACTAGTCCCAGAACTAAGAGGCATGAGTTACGAGGAAAGGCTGCGGGAAATGCACCTTACGACACTGGAAGACAGAAGAGTAAGGGGAGACATGATCACAGCCTACAAAATACAAGGGGACACATGTGGAAACTGAGTACCCATATGAGCCATAGGGACGTTAGAAGGAACTTTTTCAGTGTCAGAGTAGTTAACGGATGGAATGCATTAGGCAGTGATGTGGTGGAGGCTGACTTCATACACTGTCTCAAATGTAGATATGATAGAGGCCAGTAGGCTCAGGAATCTGTGCACTAGTTGATTGACAGTTGAGAGGCGGGACCAAAGAGCCAAAGCTCAACCCCCGCAAGCACAACTAGGTGAGTACACCAGGATGGGTGTTCGCTACCTGGTGGTACACACAACACAACAACCACCCGCCAACTGTTCGCTACCTGGTGGTACACACAACACAACAACCACCCGCCAACTGTGCCCTACCTGGTGGTACACACAACACAACACCCACCCGCCAACTGTGCCCTACCTGGTGGTACACACAACACAACAACCACCCGCCAACTGTGCCCTACCTGGTGGTACACACAACACAACAACCACCCGCCAACTGTGCCCTACCTGGTGGTACACACAACACAACAACCACCCGCCAACTGTGCCCTACCTGGTGGTACACACAACACAACAACCACCCGCCAACTGTTCGCTACCTGGTGGTACACACAACACAACAACCACCCGCCAACTGTTCGCTACCTGGTGGTACACACAACACAACAACCACCCGCCAACTGTGCCCTACCTGGTGGTACACACAACACAACAACCACCCGCCAACTGTTCGCTACCTGGTGGTACACACAACACAACAACCACCCGCCAACTGTGCCCTACCTGGTGGTACACACAACACAACAACCACCCGCCAACTGTTCGCTACCTGGTGGTACACACAACACAACACCCACCCGCCAACTGTGCCCTACCTGGTGGTACACACAACACAACAACCACCCGCCAACTGTGCCCTACCTGGTGGTACACACAACACAACAACCACCCGCCAACTGTGCGCTACCTGGTGGTACACACAACACAACAACCACCCGCCAACTGTGCCCTACCTGGTGGTACACACAACACAACAACCACCCGCCAACTGTGCCCTACCTGGTGGTACACACAACACAACAACCACCCGCCAACTGTGCCCTACCTGGTGGTACACACAACACAACAACCACCCGCCAACTGTTCGCTACCTGGTGGTACACACAACACAACACCCACCCGCCAACTGTTCGCTACCTGGTGGTACACACAACACAACAACCACCCGCCAACTGTGCCCTACCTGGTGGTACACACAACACAACAACCACCCGCCAACTGTGCCCTACCTGGTGGTACACACAACACAACAACCACCCGCCAACTGTGCCCTACCTGGTGGTACACACAACACAACAACCACCCGCCAACTGTTCGCTACCTGGTGGTACACACAACACAACAACCACCCGCCAACTGTTCGCTACCTGGTGGTACACACAACACAACAACCACCCGCCAACTGTGCCCTACCTGGTGGTACACACAACACAACAACCACCCGCCAACTGTTCGCTACCTGGTGGTACACACAACACAACACCCACCCGCCAACTGTGCCCTACCTGGTGGTACACACAACACAACAACCACCCGCCAACTGTGCCCTACCTGGTGGTACACACAACACAACAACCACCCGCCAACTGTGCCCTACCTGGTGGTACACACAACACAACAACCACCCGCCAACTGTTCGCTACCTGGTGGTACACACAACACAACAACCACCCGCCAACTGTGCCCTACCTGGTGGTACACACAACACAACAACCACCCGCCAACTGTGCCCTACCTGGTGGTACACACAACACAACAACCACCCGCCAACTGTGCCCTACCTGGTGGTACACACAACACAACAACCACCCGCCAACTGTTCGCTACCTGGTGGTACACACAACACAACAACCACCCGCCAACTGTGCCCTACCTGGTGGTACACACAACACAACAACCACCCGCCAACTGTGCCCTACCTGGTGGTACACACAACACAACAACCACCCGCCAACTGTGCCCTACCTGGTGGTACACACAACACAACAACCACCCGCCAACTGTGCCCTACCTGGTGGTACACACAACACAACAACCACCCGCCAACTGTGCCCTACCTGGTGGTACACACAACACAACAACCACCCGCCAACTGTGCCCTACCTGGTGGTACACACAACACAACAACCACCCGCCAACTGTGCCCTACCTGGTGGTACACACAACACAACAACCACCCGCCAACTGTGCCCTACCTGGTGGTACACACAACACAACAACCACCCGCCAACTGTGCCCTACCTGGTGGTACACACAACACAACAACCACCCGCCAACTGTGCCCTACCTGGTGGTACACACAACACAACACCCACCCGCCAACTGTGCCTACCTGGTGGTACACACAACACAACAACCACCCGCCAACTGTGCCCTACCTGGTGGTACACACAACACAACAACCACCCGCCAACTGTGCCCTACCTGGTGGTACACACAACACAACACCCACCCGCCAACTGTTCGCCTACCTGGTGGTACACACAACACAACAACCACCCGCCAACTGTGCCCTACCTGGTGGTACACACAACACAACACCCACCCGCCAACTGTGCCCTACCTGGTGGTACACACAACACAACAACCACCCGCCAACTGTGCCCTACCTGGTGGTACACACAACACAACAACCACCCGCCAACTGTGCCCTACCTGGTGGTACACACAACACAACAACCACCCGCCAACTGTGCCCTACCTGGTGGTACACACAACACAACAACCACCCGCCAACTGTTCGCTACCTGGTGGTACACACAACACAACAACCACCCGCCAACTGTGCCCTACCTGGTGGTACACACAACACAACAACCACCCGCCAACTGTGCCCTACCTGGTGGTACACACAACACAACAACCACCCGCCAACTGTGCCCTACCTGGTGGTACACACAACACAACACCCACCCGCCAACTGTGCCCTACCTGGTGGTACACACAACACAACAACCACCCGCCAACTGTGCCCTACCTGGTGGTACACACAACACAACAACCACCCGCCAACTGTGCCCTACCTGGTGGTACACACAACACAACAACCACCCGCCAACTGTGCCCTACCTGGTGGTACACACAACACAACAACCACCCGCCAACTGTTCGCTACCTGGTGGTACACACAACACAACACCCACCCGCCAACTGTGCCCTACCTGGTGGTACACACAACACAACAACCACCCGCCAACTGTGCCCTACCTGGTGGTACACACAACACAACAACCACCCGCCAACTGTGCCCTACCTGGTGGTACACACAACACAACAACCACCCGCCAACTGTGCCCTACCTGGTGGTACACACAACACAACAACCACCCGCCAACTGTGCCCTACCTGGTGGTACACACAACACAACAACCACCCGCCAACTGTGCGCTACCTGGTGGTACACACAACACAACAACCACCCGCCAACTGTGCCCTACCTGGTGGTACACACAACACAACAACCACCCGCCAACTGTGCCCTACCTGGTGGTACACACAACACAACAACCACCCGCCAACTGTGCCCTACCTGGTGGTACACACAACACAACAACCACCCGCCAACTTACCAACCAAGAACCTGCACAAAACATAATAAACACACCGCTACGCACCAGACAAACAGCACCAGACTGCCACACACAGTGCACACAGCCCGGTAGACGGAGACCACATCACAACTCCTGGTGACTATATACGGAACAAGACTTTACAGCCAAAGACTTCAGGAGAGATTACCATTGTTGCCGAGGCATGATAGATGGGGTGAGAGGTAGTCAAGGTTACCAGCAGGAGAAGCTGGTGAGGTCACTACAGGGGACTGTAGCTACACTTCTCTGTTACCTTCTGCACTGTAGCTACAGCGAACCCTTGCTACAGGGAACAGTGATACAGAGACCGTTGCTACAGACACCGTTGCTTTAGAGACCGTTGGAACACAGGATTGTTAGAGGAAAGCTGGCAGAGCTGGCAGATGAAAACGACTAATTAACAGGAGATCACCACTAATAAACAGAACAAAACTAACTGCCAGTCAAACATTAACTGGCAGGAGAACACGGTTGATTGACTGAACACCACCAATTAACAAGAGAACTTAACTGGCTGAACACAGTGCTCTGCTCAACCACACAAGTGGCGGCGCTCTGAAGGTCAGACCAACGCACCAGAACTATAAGTTAAACAGCAGAATCATGCAGACACAACTGGGATACAAGAGACGAAAATTCTGAGTGTGTAAAAATGCAAGATCCAGATATTCAGAAACTAATGGGGGTTAATTTCCTGAAAACACATTCCAACTGCTGTTGGCAAGTGGAGTTATGCCCGTGTTGCCTTAATTGTTGCATGAATGATAGAAGTATATGTTGATAATGGCAAAAGTTGATGCAAGAATCACCATCAGTTTAATGCCTGATGTTCCCACTGTGACAAAGCGGCTTAGAACCTTATGAAGGAAACATTCAGCAGCTGTGAAAATGCTTCGTTGAATGAAAAGGTTTTCTCATATATTAAAGTTTTTGCTGTGACCTTCCCTAGCAGCCGTGCTGGTGACCTTCCTTAGCAGCCGTGCTGGTGACCTTCCCTAGCAGCCATGTTGGTGACCTTCCCTAGCAGCCATGCTGGTGACCTTCCCTAGCAGCCATGCTGGAGACCTTCCCTAGCAGCCATGTTGGTGACCTTCCCTAGCAGCCGTGCTGGTGACCTTCCCTAGCAGCCGTGCTGGTGACCTTCCCTAGCAGCCATGTTGGTGACCTTCCCTAGCAGCCATGCTGGTGACCTTCCCTACCAGCCATGCTGGTGACCTTCCCTAGCAGCCATGCTGGAGACCTTCCCTAGCAGCCATGTTGGTGACCTTCCCTAGCAGCCGTGCTGGTGACCTTCCCTAGCAGCCGTGCTGGTGACCTTCCCTAGCAGCCATGTTGGTGACCTTCCCTAGCAGCCGTGCTGGTGACCTTCCCTAGCAGCCATGCTGGTGACCTTCCCTCGCAGCCATGCTGGTGACCTTCCCTAGCAGCCATGCTGGTGACCTTCCCTAGCAGCCGAGCTGGTGACCTTCCCTAGCAGCCGTGTTGGTGACCTTCCCTAGCAGCCATGCTGGTGACCTTCCCTAGCAACCATGCTGGTGACCTTCCCTAGCAGCCATGTTGGTGACCTTCCCTAGCAGCCATGTTGGTGACCTTCCCTAGCAGCCATGTTGGTGACCTTCCCTAGCAGCCATGATGGTGACCTTCCCTAGCAGCCGTGCTGGTGACCTTCCCTTGCAGCCATGCTGGTGACTTCCCTAGCAGCCATGCTGGTGACCTTCCCTAGCAGCCATGCTGGTGACCTTCCCTAGCAGCCGTGCTGGTGACCTTCCCTAGCAGCCATGCTGGTGACCTTCCCTAGCAGCCATGTTGGTGACCTTCCCTAGCAGCCATGCTGGTGACCTTCCCTAGCAGCTATGCTGGTGAACTTCCCTAGCAGCCATGTTGGTGACCTTCCCTAGCAGCCGTGCTAGTGACCTTCCCTAGCAGCCATGCTGGTGACCTTCCCTAGCAGCCATGTTGGTGACCTTCCCTAGCAGCCGTGCTGGTGACCTTCCCTAGCAGCCATGCTGGTGACCTTCCCTAGCAGCCATGTTGGTGACCTTCCCTAGCAGCCGTGCTGGTGACCTTCCCTAGCAGCCATGTTGGTGACCTTCCCTAGCAGCCATGATGGTGACCTTCCCTAGCAGCCGTGCTGGTGACCTTCCCTTGCAGCCATGCTGGTGACTTCCCTAGCAGCCATGCTGGTGACCTTCCCTAGCAGCCATGCTGGTGACCTTCCCTAGCAGCCGTGCTGGTGACCTTCCCTAGCAGCCATGCTGGTGACCTTCCCTAGCAGCCATGTTGGTGACCTTCCCTAGCAGCCGTGCTGGTGACCTTCCCTAGCAGCCATGTTGGTGACCTTCCCTAGCAGCCATGATGGTGACCTTCCCTAGCAGCCGTGCTGGTGACCTTCCCTTGCAGCCATGCTGGTGACTTCCCTAGCAGCCATGCTGGTGACCTTCCCTAGCAGCCATGCTGGTGACCTTCCCTAGCAGCCGTGCTGGTGACCTTCCCTAGCAGCCATGCTGGTGACCTTCCCTAGCAGCCATGTTGGTGACCTTCCCTAGCAGCCATGCTGGTGACCTTCCCTAGCAGCCATGCTGGTGAACTTCCCTAGCAGCCATGTTGGTGACCTTCCCTAGCAGCCGTGCTAGTGACCTTCCCTAGCAGCCATGCTGGTGACCTTCCCTAGCAGCCATGTTGGTGACCTTCCCTAGCAGCCGTGCTGGTGACCTTCCCTAGCAGCCATGCTGGTGACCTTCCCTAGCAGCCATGTTGGTGACCTTCCCTAGCAGCCGAGCTGGTGACCTTCCCTAGCAGCCGTGTTGGTGACCTTCCCTAGCAGCCATGCTGGTGACCTTCCCTAGCAGCCGTGCTGGTGACCTTCCCTAGCAACCATGCTGGTGACCTTCCCTAGCAGCCATGTTGGTGAATTCCCTAGCAGCCATGTTGGTGACCTTCCCTAGCAGCCATGTTGGTGACCTTCCCTAGCAGCCATGCTGGTGACCTTCTCTAGCAGCCATGTTGGTGACCTTCCCTAGCAGCCATGATGGTGACCTTCCCTAGCAGCCATGCTGGTGACCTCCCCTAGCAACCATGCTGGTGACCTTCCCTAGCAGCCATGCTGGTGACCTTCCCTAGCAGCCATGCTGGTGACCTTCCCTAGCAGCCATGTTGGTGACCTTCCCTAGCAGCCATGCTGGTGACCTTCCCTAGCAGCCATGCTGGTGACCTTCCCTAGCAGCCATGCTGGTGACCTTCCCTAGCAGCCATGCTGGTGACCTTCCCTAGCAGCCATGTTGGTGACCTTCCCTAGCAGCCATGCTGGTGACCTTCCCTAGCAGCCATGCTGGTGACCTTCCCTAGCAGCCATGCTGGTGACCTTCCCTAGCAGCCATGCTGGTGACCTTCCCTAGCAGCCATGTTGGTGACCTTCCCTAGCAGCCATGCTGGTGACCTTCCCTAGCAGCCATGCTGGTGACCTTCCCTAGCAGCCATGCTGGTGATCTTCCCTAGCAGCCATGCTGGTGACCTTCCCTAGCAGCCATGATGGTGACCTTCCCTAGCAGCCATGCTGGTGACCTTCCCTAGCAGCCATGCTGGTGACCTTCCCTAGCAGCCATGCTGGTGACCCTCCCTAGCAGCCATGCTGCTGACCTTCCCTAGCAGCCGTGCTGGTGACCTTCCCTAGCAGCCATGCTGGTGACCTTCCCTAGCAGCCATGCTGCTGACCTTCCCTAGCAGCCGTGCTGGTGACCTTCCCTAGCAGCCATTCTTGTGACCTTCCCTAGCAGCCATGCTGGTGACCTTCCCTAGCAGCCATGTTGGTGA
This sequence comes from Procambarus clarkii, assembly GCF_040958095.1. Classification (NCBI taxonomy): domain Eukaryota; kingdom Metazoa; phylum Arthropoda; class Malacostraca; order Decapoda; family Cambaridae; genus Procambarus; species Procambarus clarkii. Next base: position 60,688,569 of record NC_091152.1, on the reverse strand, counting down.
CCTTCCCTAGCAGCCATGCTGGTGACCTTCCCTAGCAGCCTTGCTGGTGACCTTCCCTAGCAGCCATGTTGGTGACCTTCTCTAGCAGCCATGCTGGTGATCTTCCCTAGCAGCCATGCTGGTGACCTTCCCTAGCAGCCGTGCTGGTGACCTTCCATAGCAGCCATGCTGGTGACCTTTCCTAGCAGCCATGTTGGTGACCCTCCCTAGCAGCCGTGCTGGTGACCTTTCCTAGCAGCCATGCTGGTGACCCTCCCTAGCAGCCATGTTGGTGACCTTCCCTAGCAGCCGTACTGGTGACCTTCCCTAGCAGCCGTGCTGGTGACCTTCCCTAGCAGCCGAGCTGGTGACCTTCCCTAGCAGCCGTGTTGGTGACCTTCCCTAGCAGCCATGCTGGTGACCTTCCCTAGCAGCCGTGCTGGTGACCTTCCCTAGCAACCATGCTGGTGACCTTCCCTAGCAGCCGTGCTGGTGACCTTCCCTAGCAGACGTGCTGGTGACCTTTCCTAGCAGCCGAGCTGGTGACCTTCATTAGCCGCCATGCTAGTGACCTTCCCTAGCAGCTATGCTGGTGACCTTCCCTAGCAGCCATGCTGGTGACCTTCCCTAGCAGCCATGCTGGTTACCTTCCCTACAAGCCATGCTGGTGACCAGCCCTAGCAGCCGTGCTAGTGACCTTCCCTAGCAGCCGTGCTGGTGACCTTCCCTAGCAGCCATGCTGGTGACTTTCCCTAACAGCCATGCTGGTGACCTTCCCTAGCAGCCGTGCTGGTGACCTTCCCTAGCAGCCATGATGGTGACCTTCCCTAGCAGCCATGCTGGTGACCTTCCCTAGCAGCCATGCTGGTGACCTTCCCTAGCAGCCATGCTGGTGACCTTCCCTAGCAGCCATGCTGGTGACCTTCCCTAGCAGCCATGCTTGTGACCTTCCCTAGCAGCCATGTTGGTGACCTTCCCTAGCAGCCATGTTGGTGACCTTCCCTAGCAGCCGTATTGGTGACCTTCACTAGCAGCCGTGCTGGTGACCTTCCCTAGCAGCCGAGCTGGTGACCTTCCCTAGCAGCCGTGTTGGTGACCTTCCCTAGCAGCCATGCTGGTGACCTTCCCTAGCAGCCGTGCTGGTGACCTTCCCTAGCAACCATGCTGGTGACCTTCCCTAGCAGCCATGCTGGTGACCTTCCCTAGCAGCCATGCTGGTGACCTTCCCTAGCAGCCGTGCTGGTGACCTTCCCTAGCAGCCATGCTGGTGACCTTCCCTAGCAGCCATGTTGGTGACCTTCCCTAGCAGCCATGCTGGTGACCTTCCCTAGCAGCCATGTTGGTGACCTTCCCTAGCAGCCGAGCTGGTGACCTTCCCTAGCAGCCGTGTTGGTGACCTTCCCTAGCAGCCATGCTGGTGACCTTCCCTAGCAGCCGTGCTGGTGACCTTCCCTAGCAACCATGCTGGTGACCTTCCCTAGCAGCCATGTTGGTGACCTTCCCTAGCAGCCATGTTGGTGACCTTCCCTAGCAGCCATGTTGGTGACCTTCCCTAGCAGCCATGCTGGTGACCTTCTCTAGCAGCCATGTTGGTGACCTTCCCTAGCAGCCATGATGGTGACCTTCCCTAGCAGCCATGCTGGTGACCTCCCCTAGCAACCATGCTGGTGACCTTCCCTAGCAGCCATGCTGGTGACCTTCCCTAGCAGCCATGCTGGTGACCTTCCCTAGCAGCCATGTTGGTGACCTTCCCTAGCAGCCATGCTGGTGACCTTCCCTAGCAGCCATGCTGGTGACCTTCCCTAGCAGCCATGCTGGTGACCTTCCCTAGCAGCCATGCTGGTGACCTTCCCTAGCAGCCATGTTGGTGACCTTCCCTAGCAGCCATGCTGGTGACCTTCCCTAGCAGCCATGCTGGTGACCTTCCCTAGCAGCCATGCTGGTGACCTTCCCTAGCAGCCATGCTGGTGACCTTCCCTAGCAGCCATGTTGGTGACCTTCCCTAGCAGCCATGCTGGTGACCTTCCCTAGCAGCCATGCTGGTGACCTTCCCTAGCAGCCATGCTGGTGATCTTCCCTAGCAGCCATGCTGGTGACCTTCCCTAGCAGCCATGATGGTGACCTTCCCTAGCAGCCATGCTGGTGACCTTCCCTAGCAGCCATGCTGGTGACCTTCCCTAGCAGCCATGCTGGTGACCCTCCCTAGCAGCCATGCTGCTGACCTTCCCTAGCAGCCGTGCTGGTGACCTTCCCTAGCAGCCATGCTGGTGACCTTCCCTAGCAGCCATGCTGCTGACCTTCCCTAGCAGCCGTGCTGGTGACCTTCCCTAGCAGCCATTCTTGTGACCTTCCCTAGCAGCCATGCTGGTGACCTTCCCTAGCAGCCATGTTGGTGACCTTCCCTAGCAGCCATGCTGGTGACCTTCCCTAGCAGCCTTGCTGGTGACCTTCCCTAGCAGCCATGTTGGTGACCTTCTCTAGCAGCCATGCTGGTGATCTTCCCTAGCAGCCATGCTGGTGACCTTCCCTAGCAGCCGTGCTGGTGACCTTCCATAGCAGCCATGCTGGTGACCTTTCCTAGCAGCCATGTTGGTGACCCTCCCTAGCAGCCGTGCTGGTGACCTTTCCTAGCAGCCATGCTGGTGACCCTCCCTAGCAGCCATGTTGGTGACCTTCCCTAGCAGCCGTACTGGTGACCTTCCCTAGCAGCCGTGCTGGTGACCTTCCCTAGCAGCCGAGCTGGTGACCTTCCCTAGCAGCCGTGTTGGTGACCTTCCCTAGCAGCCATGCTGGTGACCTTCCCTAGCAGCCGTGCTGGTGACCTTCCCTAGCAACCATGCTGGTGACCTTCCCTAGCAGCCGTGCTGGTGACCTTCCCTAGCAGACGTGCTGGTGACCTTTCCTAGCAGCCGAGCTGGTGACCTTCATTAGCCGCCATGCTAGTGACCTTCCCTAGCAGCTATGCTGGTGACCTTCCCTAGCAGCCATGCTGGTGACCTTCCCTAGCAGCCATGCTGGTTACCTTCCCTACAAGCCATGCTGGTGACCAGCCCTAGCAGCCGTGCTAGTGACCTTCCCTAGCAGCCGTGCTGGTGACCTTCCCTAGCAGCCATGCTGGTGACTTTCCCTAACAGCCATGCTGGTGACCTTCCCTAGCAGCCGTGCTGGTGACCTTCCCTAGCAGCCATGATGGTGACCTTCCCTAGCAGCCATGCTGGTGACCTTCCCTAGCAGCCATGCTGGTGACCTTCCCTAGCAGCCATGCTGGTGACCTTCCCTAGCAGCCATGCTGGTGACCTTCCCTAGCAGCCATGCTTGTGACCTTCCCTAGCAGCCATGTTGGTGACCTTCCCTAGCAGCCATGTTGGTGACCTTCCCTAGCAGCCGTATTGGTGACCTTCACTAGCAGCCGTGCTGGTGACCTTCCCTAGCAGCCGAGCTGGTGACCTTCCCTAGCAGCCGTGTTGGTGACCTTCCCTAGCAGCCATGCTGGTGACCTTCCCTAGCAGCCGTGCTGGTGACCTTCCCTAGCAACCATGCTGGTGACCTTCCCTAGCAGCCATGCTGGTGACCTTCCCTAGCAGCCATGCTGGTGACCTTCCCTAGCAGCCGTGCTGGTGACCTTCCCTAGCAGCCATGCTGGTGACCTTCCCTAGCAGCCATGTTGGTGACCTTCCCTAGCAGCCATGCTGGTGACCTTCCCTAGCAGCCATGCTGGTGACCTTCCCTAGCAGCCTTGCTGGTGACCTTCCCTAGCAGCCATGTTGGTGACCTTCTCTAGCAGCCATGCTGGTGATCTTCCCTAGCAGCCATGCTGGTGACCTTCCCTAGCAGCCGTGCTGGTGACCTTCCCTAGCAGCCATGCTGGTGACCTTTCCTAGCAGCCATGTTGGTGACCCTCCCTAGCAGCCGTGCTGGTGACCTTTCCTAGCAGCCATGCTGGTGACCCTCCCTAGCAGCCATGTTGGTGACCTTCCCTAGCAGCCGTGCTGGTGACCTTCCCTAGCAGCCGTGCTGGTGACCTTCCCTAGCAGCCGAGCTGGTGACCTTCCCTAGCAGCCGTGTTGGTGACCTTCCCTAGCAGCCATGCTGGTGACCTTCCCTAGCAGCCGTGCTGGTGACCTTCCCTAGCAACCATGCTGGTGACCTTCCCTAGCAGCCGTGCTGGTGACCTTCCCTAGCAGCCGTGCTGGTGACCTGTCCTAGCAGCCGAGCTGGTGACCTTCATTAGCCGCCATGCTAGTGACCTTCCCTAGCAGCTATGCTGGTGACCTTCCCTAGCAGCCATGCTGGTGACCTTCCCTAGCAGCCATGCTGGTTACCTTCCCTACAAGCCATGCTGGTGACCAGCCCTAGCAGCCGAGCTGGTGACCTTTCCTAGCAGCCGAGCTGGTGACCTTCATTAGCCGCCATGCTAGTGACCTTCCCTAGCAGCTATGCTGGTGACCTTCCCTAGCAGCCATGCTGGTGACCTTCCCTAGCAGCCATGCTGGTTACCTTCCCTACAAGCCATGCTGGTGACCTTCCCTAGCAGCCGTGCTGGTGACCTTCCCTAGCAGCCATGCTGGTGACTTTCCCTAACAGCCATGCTGGTGACCTTCCCTAGCAGCCGTGCTGGTGACCTTCCCTAGCAGCCGTCTTGGTGACCTTCCCTAGCAGCCATGCTGGTGACCTTCCCTAGCAGCCATGCTGGTGACCTTCCCTAGCAGCCATGCTGGTGACCTTCCCTAGCAGCCATGCTGGTGACCTTCCCTAGCAGCCATGCTGGTGACCTTCCCTAGCAGCCGTCTTGGTGACCTTCCCTAGCAGCCATGCTGGTGACCTTCCCTAGCAGCCATGCTGGTGACCTTCCCTAGCAGATATGCTGGTGACCTTCCCTAGCAGCCATGGTGGTGACCTTCCCTAGCAGCCATGCTGGTGACCTTCGCTAGCAGCCATGCTGGTGACCTTCCCTAGCAGCCATGCTGGTGACCTTCCCTAGCAGATATGCTGGTGACCTTTCCTAGCAGCCATGCTGGTGACCTTCCCTAGCAGATATGCTGGTGACCTTCCCTAGCAGCCATGGTGGTGACCTTCCCTAGCAGCCATGCTGGTGACCTTCCCTAGCAGCCATGCTGGTGACCTTCCCTAGCAGCCATGCTGGTGACCTTCCCTAGCAGATATGCTGGTGACCTTCCCTAGCAGCCATGGTGGTGACCTTCCCTAGCAGCCATGCTGGTGACCTTCCCTAGCAGCCATGCTGGTGACCTTCCCTAGCAGCAATGTTGGTGACCTTCCCTAGCAGCCATACTGGTGACCTTCCCTAGCAGCCATGCTGGTGACCTTCCCTAGCAGCCGTGCTGGTGACCTTTCCTAGCAGCCATGCTGGTGACCTTCCCTAGCAGCCGTGCTGGTGACCTTTCCTAGCAGCCATGCTGGTGACCTTTCCTAGCAGCCATGCTGGTGACCTTCCCTAGCAGCCGTGTTGGTGACCTTCCCTAGCAGCTAGCCCCACAGGGGAGCCTTCCCTAGAGATTAGCGGTTATGCACAAACCAACATTTCCATTTATATTTATATAGATTGTCTGTAGTTTGTTCCAATGCTGTGCTCACCGAATTACAGCTTAGCTAATTGTATTTACCTTATGTGTTCCGTGTGTCTAGGTAGTTCTGTTGTCTGATATTGTTCTTGGTTCTCTGTTCTTCAGGATATGGAATGGATCTTCCTTCAGCTTCTTTGAGTACGTTTATTTCTTAGTTTAATGGTACAATTGCTTGCAACATCTCCCATTTGCATGTAGCAGATGGCTCTCTGAGAGCTGTCAAGATCCACTAACAACCAGAGCAATGAGTTTACGACTTGGGTGTGGGGGCTCCCCTGTGGGGCTCCGCTGTGGGGCTCCACTGTGGGGCTCCACTGTGGGGCTCCCCTGTGGGGCTCCCCTGTGGGGCTCCACTGTGGGGCTCCCCTGTGGGGCTCCCCTGTGGGGCTCCACTGTGGGGCTCCCCTGTGGGGCTCCACTGTGGGGCTCCCCTGTGGGGCTCCCCTGTGGGGCTCCACTGTGGGGCTCCACTGTGGGGCTCCCCTGTGGGGCTCCCCTGTGGGGCTCCACTGTGGGGCTCCCCTGTGGGGCTCCCCTGTGGGGCTCCCCTGTGGGGCTCCACTGTGGGGCTCCCCTGTGGGGCTCCACTGTGGGGCTCCCCTGTGGGGCTCCCCTGTGGGGCTCCACTGTGGGGCTCCCCTGTGGGGCTCCACTGTGGGGCTCCCCTGTGGGGCTCCTCTGTGGGGCTCCTCTGCGGGGCTCCCTTGTGAATCTCCCCTTTGGGGCTCCACTGTGGGGCTCTCCTGTGGGGCTCCTCTGTGGGGTTCCTCTGTGGGGCTCCCCTGTGGGGCTCCACTGTGGGGCTCCCCTGTGGGGCTCCCCTGAAGAGCTCCACTGTGGGGCTTCCTTGTGGGGTTCCCCTGTGGGGCTCCCCTGTGGGGCTGCCCTGTGGGGCTCCCCTGTGGGGCTCCCCTGTGGGGCTCCACTGTGGGGCTCCACTGTTGAGCTCCCCTGTGGGGCTCCACTGTGGGGCTCCCCTGTGGGGCTCCCCTGTGGGGCTCCATTGTTGGGCTCCCCTGTGGGGCTCCCCTGTGGGGCTCCACTGTGGGGCTCCCCTGTGGGGCTCCACTGTGGTGCCCCCCCTGTGGGGCTCCCTTGTGAATCTCCCCTGTGGGGCTCCACTGTGGGGCTCTCCTGTGGGGCTCCTCTGTGGGGTTCCTCTGTGGGGCTCCACTGTGGGGCTCCCCTGTGGGGCTCCCCTGTAGAGCTTCACTGTGGGGCTTCTCTGTGGGGTTCCCCTGTGGGGCTCCTCTGTGAATCTCCCCTGTGGGGCTCCACTGTGGGGCTCTCCTGTGGGGCTCCACTGTGGGGCTCTCCTGTGGGGCTCCTCTGTGGGGTTCCTCTGTGGGGCTCCCCTGTGGGGCTCCACTGTGGGGCTCCCCTGTGGGGCTCCCCTGAAGAGCTCCACTCTGGGGCTTCTCTGTGGGGTTCCCCTGTGGGGCTCCCCTGTGGGGCTCCCCTGTGGGGCTCCCCTGTGGGGATCCACTGTGGGGATCCACTGTTGGGCTCCCCTGTGGGGCTCCACTGTGGGGCTCCCCTGTGGGGCTCCCCTGTGGGGCTCCATTGTTGGGCTCCCCTGTGGGGCTCCCCTGTGGGGCTCCACTGTGGGGCTCCCCTGTGGGGCTCCACTGTGGTGCCCCCCCTGTGGGGCTCCCTTGTGAATCTCCCCTGTGGGGCTCCACTGTGGGGCTCTCCTGTGGGGCTCCTCTGTGGGGTTCCTCTGTGGGGCTCCCCTGTGGGGCTCCACTGTGGGGCTCCACTGTGGGGCTCCCCTGTGGGGCTCCCCTGTAGAGCTCCACTGTGGGGCTTCTCTGTGGGGTTCCCCTGTGGGGCTCCCCTGTGGGGCTCCCCTGTGGGGCTCCACTGTGGGGATCCACTGTTGGGCTCCCCTGTGGGGCTCCCCTGTGGGGCTCCCCTGTGGGGCTCCCCTGTGGGGCTCCATTGTTGGGCTCCCCTGTGGGGCTCCCCTGTGGGGCTCCACTGTGGGGCTCCCCTGTGGGGCTCCACTGTGGTGCCCCCCCTGTGGGGCTCCCTTGTGAATCTCCCCTGTGGGGCTCCACTGTGGGGCTCTCCTGTGGGGCTCCTCTGTGGGGTTCCTCTGTGGGGTTCCCCTGTGGGGCTCCACTGTGGGGCTCCACTGTGGGGCTCCCCTGTGGGGCTCCCCTGTAGAGCTCCACTGTGGGGCTTCTCTGTGGGGTTCCCCTGTGGGGCTCCCCTGTGGGGCTCCCCTGTGGGGCTCCCCTGTGGGGCTCCCCTGTGGAGCTCCACTGTGGGGCTCCTCTGTGGAGCTTCACTGTGGGGCTCCCCTGTGGGGCTCCTCTGTGGGGATCCTCTGTGGAGCTCCTCTGTGGGGCTCCCCTGTGAGGCTCCCCTGTGGGGCTCCCCTTTGGGGCTCCCCTGTGGGGCTCCTCTGTGGAGATCCCCTGTGGGGCTCCACTGTGGGGCTCCACTGTGGGGCTCCTCTGTGGGGCTTCCCTGTGGAGCTCCCCTGTTGGGCTCCCCTGTGGGGCTCCACTGTGGGGCTTTCCTGTGGGGCTCCCCTGTGGGACTCCTCTGTGGGGCTCCCCTGTGGGGCTCCCCTGTGGGGCTCCCCTTTGGGGCTCCCCTGTGGGACTCCTCTGTGGGGCTCCTCTGTGGGGCTCCCCTGTGGGGCTCCCCTGTGGAGCGCCACTGTGGGGCTCCACTGTGGGGCTCCAATGTGGGGCTCCTGTGTGGGGTGGTGATCCTCAGACAGTTTTTGGTCAGGTCAGGACTCACACTGGGGGCGACAACCCCCACAACGCCAAGAAAGCAATATGGAGGCCTCTCTCCCGGGGCCTCTCTCCCGGGGCCTCTCTCCCGGGGCCTCTTTCCCGGGGCCACTCTCCAGGGGCCTCTCTCCCGGGGCCTCTCTCTCTCGGGGCCACTCTCCAGGGGCCTCTCTCCCGGGGCCTCTCTCCCGGGGCCTCTCTCCCGGGGCCTCTCTCCCGGGGCCTCTTTCCCGGGGCCACTCTCCAGGGGCCTCTCTCCCGGGGCCTCTCTCTCGCGGGGCCACTCTCCAGGGGCCTCTCTCCCGGGGCCACTCTCCAGGGGCCTCTCTCCCGGGGCCTCTCTCTCTCGGGGCCACTCTCCAGGGGCCTCTCTCTCGGGGCCTCTCTCCCGGGGCCTCTCTCCCGGGGCCTCTCTCCCGGGGGCTCTCTCCCGGGGCCTCTCTCCCGGGGCCTCTCTCCCGGGGCCACTCTCCCGGGGGCTCTCTCCCGGGGCCTCTCTCCCGGGGCCTCTCTCCCGGGGCCTCTCTCTCTCGGGGCCACTCTCCAGGGGCCTCTCTCCCGGGGCCTCTCTCCCGGGGCCTCTCTCCCGGGGCCTCTCTCCCGGGGGCTCTCTCCCGGGGCCTCTCTCCCGGGGCCTCTCTCCCGGGGCCTCTCTCCCGGGGGCTCTCTCCCGGGGCCTCTCTCCCGGGGCCTCTCTCCCGGGGCCTCTCTCCCGGGGCCTCTCTCCCGGGGCCTCTCTCCCGGGGCCTCTCTCCCGGGGCCTCTCTCCCGGGGCCTCTCTCCCGGGGCCTCTCTCCCGGGGCCTCCTCACAACTCGTCGGTATCATGGATTATTATAAGAAGCAATTAGAGGTGATTAAGGTCACCAAAGGCAAGACTTGGAAGTGTTTCAGGGGGAAACACATGTGTAACAATTAACATCAGTTCACTCATTAACTCAATGACTCAATTTACACAGAGTGGTGGTTTGGCTCGAGATTGGTGTCGAGAAAGCTAATATCGCATCAGCGGGACGCAGAAACGTCTAACTAATAACTAACTGTTAACTAACTGTTAGTTTGTTAACTAACTTTTAACATGTGAATGACAAGTGATCATTACCTGAGCTTCCTAGTCAGTGCCAGTGTGCAGAACTGGGGGACAGGAGCTACATAGGATGTTCAGGTCATCACATATAGGCATCTCCATACATACACATGCGAAGTATGTATGGCTGATGACGTCAAGGGGTGTGCTGGCAGTGCAGCCCGTGCTCTCCAGCGATCGAACAGTACGTCATATTTTGACGTATAAATCTCCTACGACCAAACAATATTATACACTAAAATAACATGCTGGCGGACGTCCTTACGATGCACACACACACACACTACACACACACACACACACACACACACAAGTGTGTGTGTGTGTGTGTGTGTGTGTGTACTCACCTATTTGTGCTTGCAGGATCGAGCATTGGCTCTTGGATCCCGCCTTTCCAGCTATCGGTTGTTTACAGCAATGACTATGGGCCTATTTCCCTATCATACCTAGTTTTAAAAGTATGAATAGTATTTGCTTCCACAACCTGTTCCCCAAGTGCATTCCATTTTTCCACTACTCTCACGCTAAAAGAATACTTCCTAACATCTCTGTGACTCATCTGAGTTTCCAGTTTCCACCCATGTCCCCTCGTTCTGTTATTATTACGTGTGAACATTTCATCTATTTCCACTTTGTCAATTCCCCTGAGTATTTTATATGTCCCTATCATATCTCCTCTCTCCCTTCTTTTCTCTAGTGTCGTAAGGTTCAGTTCCTTCAGCCGCTCTTCATATCCCATCCCTCGTAACTCTGGGACAAGCCTCGTCGCAAACCTCTGAACCTTCCCCAGTTTCTTTATGTGTTTCTTCAGGTGGGGGCTCCATGATGGCGCGGCATACTCTAAGACGGGTCTCACGTTGGCAGTGTAAAGCGCCCTAAAAGCCTCCTCATTTAGGTTTCTGAATGAAGTTCTAATTTTCGCCAGTGTAGAGTACGCTGCTGTCGTTATCCTATTTATACGTGCCTCAGGAGTTAGATTAGGTGTCACATCCATTCCCAGGTCTCTTTCTCGAATCGTTACAGGTAGGCTGTTCCCCTTCATTGTGTACTGTCCCTTTGGTCTCCTGTCACCTGATCCCATTTCCATAACTTTACATTTACTGGTGTTAAACTCCAGTAGCCATTTCCCTGACCATCTCTGCAGCCTGTTTAAGTCCTCTTGGAGGATCCTACAATCCTCGTCTGTCACAACTCTTCTCATTAATTTTGCGTCATCCGCAAACATTGACATATATGATTCCACTCCTGTAAACATATCATTTACGTAAATTAGAAAGAGGATTGGTCCCAGCACCGATCCTTGAGGTACTCCACTTGTTACTGTTCGTCAGTCCGACTTCTCGCCCCTTACCATTACCCTCTGGCTCCTTCCTGTTAGGTAGTTCTTCACCCATACTAGGGCCTTTCCGCTTACTCCTGCCTGCCTCTCAAGTTTGTATAGCAGTCTCATGTGCGGTACTGTATCAAAGGCCTTTTGGCAGTCAAGAAATATGCAGTCTGCCCAGCCTTCTCTGTCCTGCCTTATCCTTGTTACTTTATCATAGAATTCTAAAAGGTTTGTTAGGCATGATTTCCCTGTCCAGAACCCATGTTGGTGCTTGTTTACAAACCCAATGCTCTCCAGGTGCTCAACAAGTCTTAGCCTAATTATTCTTTCAAGTATTTTGCAGGGGATGCTTGTCAGTGATACGGGTCTGTAGTTAAGTGCCTCCTCCCTATCACCTTTTTTGAAAATCGGTACGACATTTGCCTCCTTCCAGCAACTGGGCAATTCCCCCGACATAAGTGACTCATTAAAGATCATTGCCAGAGGCACGCTGAGAGCCTGCGCTGCCTCTTTAAGTATCCACGGTGATACTTTGTCTGGTCCAACAGCTTTATTTGCATCCAATGTTGTCAACTGTTTCATTACATCCTCTGCTGTCACCTCTATATCTGATAGTCTTTCATCTTGGGTAATCTCTACTAACAATGGGAGCTGCTCAGGCTCGGTTGTGAACACTCCATGGAATTTTGCATTCAGTACCTCGCAGATTTCCTTGTCGCTTTCTGTATATGCCCCTTCTATTTTCCTCAGTCTTGTCACTTGGTCATTTACCGACATCTTCCTTCTTATATGGCTATGTAGTAATTTAGGTTGCTTTTTCGCTTTGACTGCAATATCATTCTAATAATTTCTTTCCGACACTCGTCTGATGTTAATGTAATCATTCCTAGCTCTGTTCCATCTAATCCTGTTGTCCTCTGTCCTTTGTCTTCTGTACTTCCTCCACTCCCTCCTGCTTCTCACCTTTGCTTCCTGACACTGTCTATTAAACCATGGGTTATTATATTCCCTCCTGCTTTTTTCCTTTATTGTTGGAATAAATCTCTCTTCAGCCTCCTTGCATTTCAATATGACTTGGTTCATCATACCTTGCACTGTTTTTCCTCTAAGTTCTTCCTCCCACTGCACTTCTCCCAGGTAGTCCCTTATCCTTCTGTAGTCCCCTTTTCTGTAATCAAGTCTCCTTTCCCGGACCTCTTGTCCTTTGGTCACAATTTTAAGCTCCATCATGTAGTCAAAGACTAGGACACAATGGTCACTAGCTCCTAGTGGTATTTCATGTTCCAACTGCTCGATGTCTTCTACATTCTGGGTGAAAATGAGATCTAATAGGCTGGGCGTATACCCTCCTCTTTCCCTAGTATCTTCTTTCACATGCTGTGTTAGGAAATTCCTGTCAATAACGTCTACCAGCTTCGCTCCCCAGGTCTCCTCCCCGCCATGGGGATTCCTCGTTTCCCAATCTATCTCTCCGTGATTTAGGTCCCCCATGACCAGCAGCTTCGCTCTCATTCTATGCGCTAAAGTTGCTGCCCTCTGCAGTTCATCTTTACATGTCTTGTTGCTGTCCTCGTACTCCTGCCTGGGCCTTCTACTGTTTGGTGAGGGATTGTAGAGTATCAAGATTACAATCTTCTTCCCATCCACTGTCAGAGTTCCATGTATGAAGCTCGTGCTTTCATTGGTACCCGGATTTTCCAGCTCATCAAACTTCCATTTCCGCTTTATTAGTAGTGCCACTCCTCCTCCCTGTCTCTGTGTCCTTTCTTTTCTTATCACCTGGTACCCCTCTGGAAAGATTGCATCCGAGATCATGCCATTTATTTTAGTTTCCACTGTTGCCACTATGTCTGGGTCTGCCTCACTAACTCTTTCTTTTATCTCTTCTGCTTTATTGGCTACCCCATCAGCATTGGTGTACCAAACCTTGAGACTCTTCTTGGAAACTCGGGTGTCAGAGTTCCCCCTTTCACCGGGGGTCTGGGGGGAACTGGGGGGTGTCTTTGGGGCAAGTGGGGCAACTGACCTCAACTGTGTGTGTGTGTGTGTGTGTGTGTGTGTGTGTGTGTGTGTGTGTGTGTGTGTGTGTGTGTGTGTGTGTGTGTGTGTGTGTGTGTGTGTGTGTGTGTGTGTGTGTGTGTGTGTGTGTGTGTGTGTGTGTGTGTGTGTGTGTGTGTGTTTGTGTGTGGTGTGTGTGTGTGCATTCTTGTCGTCCAAGGGACCGACAAGAATGAGAGGAGGGGATGAACCAGCCTTGCTTGATCTGATATTTACCCTATATGAGTCGGATATAAAGGAAGTTAAGTTGAAAGCCCCCTTGGGAATGAGTGATCACAGTGTATTGAGCTTTGAGTACCTGGTTGAGCTAGGAATTATCACCCCCAAAAAAGAACTGGGAAACAAAGGGCTGGCGTACCGAAAGGGAAACTATGAGGAGATGTATAAATTCCTATGGGATATACATTGGGACACAGAACTCGGAACCAAGTCCGTACAAGACATGATGGACTATGTCACCCAAAAATGCTAGGAGGCTGTAAGCAGGTCTGTCCCAGCCCTGCAAGAAAAAACAGAGAAGCAAAGGAAGAATCCGTGGTTTAATAGGGAATGTATGAAAGCAAAGGAGCTGAACAAAAGAGCATGGAGGAACTGCCGTAATAACAGAACACCAGAAAGTAGAGAGAGATACCAGAGAATCAGGAACGAGTATGTCAGTGTGAGAAGAGCAGCTGAGAAAAGGTATGAAAATGATATAGCTAATAAAGCCAAGACCGAACCAAAGCTAATACACAGTCACATCAGGAGGAAGACAACAGTGAAGGAACAGGTGATGAAACTTAGGGTGGGCGAGGACAGGTACACAGAGAATGACAAAGAGGTGTGTGAAGAACTCAACAAAATGTTCCAGGAGGTCTTTACAATAGAACAGGGATATGTCACGGCGCTAGAAGAGGTGGCAGCAAACCAGGTGACCTTGGATAGGTTCGAAATTACAAGAGATGAGGTCAAGAAGCACCTATTGGAGCTGGATGTGAGAAAAGCTGTTGGGCCGGACGAAATCTCACTATAGGTATTGAAAGAGTGTGCAGGAGCACTTTGCTTACCACTCTCCATAGTGTATAGTAGGTCACTGGAAACGGGAGACCTACCAGAAATATGGAAGACTGCTAATGTAGTACTAATATACAAAAAGGGTGACAGACAAGAGGCACTGAACTACAGACCAGTGTCCTTAACTTGTATACCATGCAAGGTGATGGAGAAGATTGTGAGAAAAAACCTAGTAACAGATCTGGAGAGAAGAGACTTCGTGACAACCCATCAACATGGGTTCAGGGAGGGTAAATCTTGCCCTACAGGCTTGATAGAATTATACGATCAGGTGACAAAGATTAAGCAAGAAAGAGAGGGATGGGCGGACTGCATTTTTTTGGACTGTCGGAAAGCCTTTGACACAGTACCCCATAAAAGGTTGATGCATAAGCTGGAGAAACAGGCAGGAGTAACTGGTAGGCCGCTCCAGTGGATAAGGGAGTACCTAAGCAATAGGAAGCAGAGAGTTATAGTGAGGGGTGAGACCTCACAATGGCGTGAAGTCACCAGTGGATTCCCACAGGGCTCTGTACTTGGACCTATCCTGTTTCTGATATACGTAAATGATCTCCCAGAGGGTATAGACTCATTCTTCTCAATGTTTGCTGACGACGCCAAAATTATGAGAAGGATTAAGACAGAGGAGGACAGCTTGAGGTTTCAAGAAGACCAGGGAAATGGGACAGGAGTCATTGCTGTAAACAACTGATGGCTGGAAAGGCGGGATCCAAGAGTGAATGCTCGATCCTACAAGCACAAATAGGTGAGTACACACACACTCACATATGATCACGACATTCAAGATTCTCAAGGGAATCGACAGGGTTGATAAAGACAGGCTATTTAACACAAGGGGCACACGCACTAGGGGACACAGGTGGAAACTGAGTGCCCAAATGAGCCACAGAGATATTAGAAATAACTTTTTTAGTGTCAGAGTGGTTGACGAATGGAATGCATTAGGAAGTAATGTGGTGGAGGCTGACTCCATACACAGTTTCAAATGTAGATATGACAGAGCCCAGTAGGCTCAGGAATCTGTACATCAGTTGATTGACGGTTGAGAGGCGGGACCAAAGAGCCAGAGCTCAACCCCCGCAAACACAACTAGGTGAGTACACACATACACACACACCTACAAAATTCTCAGGGGAATTGACAGGGTGGACAAAGACAAACTCTTCAGCACGGGTGGGACACGAACAAGGGGACACAGGTGGAAACTTAGTACCCAGATGAGCCACAGAGACGTTAGAAAGAATTTTTTCAGTGTCAGAGTAGTTAATAAATGGAATGCACTAGCCAGTGATGTGGTGGAGGCTGACTCCATACACAATTTCAAATGTAGATATGATAGTGCCCAGTAGGCTCAGGAATTTGTACACCAGTTGATTGACAGTTGAGAGGTGGGCCCAAAGAGACAAAGCTCAACCCCGCAAGCACAATTAGGTGAGTACAATTAGGTTAGTACACCAAAGTTTTCTTGCAGTGTCGGAAAGCCTTTGACACAGTACCCGATAAGAGGCTGGTGCATAAGCTGGAGAGACAGGCAGGTGTAGCTGGTAAGGTGCTTCAGTGGATAAGGGAGTACCTAAGGGGCCATGGTACCAGGATATAAAAAATTGTTGTAGGGTATTCATAATTTATTATCCTGATACATGTGAAAGGTGCTGCACCTAGGCCAAGTTTCAGCATCTCAGCCTAAATAGAGACGGAGAAAAAAAAAAAATTGAATTTTTCAACCATGTTCAATTGATTTCACAGCCCACAATTGTGAACCAAAATCATTTCTACGACACGCAGGTATGACCTTACTATATAATAAAGATTTGCATGTCACATCATTATCCCAGATGTATTTAGTGCAATAATACAGATTTATAAAATTTTCCCAAAAACGTTTGCAACAAAATGAAGTGTATCATTATTTATAAAAACAATAAATCTACGTAGATAATAATAATGACATCCCTTTATAGAGGCGTAAACTCTACATATAATGTGCAAGTTTCATGTAAATTGAATAATAAATAAAGACGGTGAAACCAGATCTAATTGTAAAAGTTGGAGTTGCGTAGCGCGTGCGACAAGTTACTCTACTCGCGGTCACTCGTGACAATTGCGTGATTTACGCATTGCGGCCAGCTAGTACCTTCTATGGAGAGCTCGCATGCATCTAGCTTTCAATGCTTGTCTCTTGTTCGTTTGGTAAGTCATATTGCAGTACAAATAACAATAATAGCATGAGTTCTGGGAGATAGTGTGAGAGCGCGTCACCGATACAACAACCCCCCACGAGAGACACAGAGTCACTGATGGGGCTGAGCCACATACCACCCTCTCTCTCACACGATACTGTTGCCAATGAGTGAGTTTATATTCATTTTATGCATAACATGTTATTTTCAACGCTATTACGAAAAATAAGACTTCTACAACGTAAGATACAATACCCCGCGGCGCTGCGAGGACCAGATTCACGAAAGTTGCAGCGGGAAATTTGACTCTAATTACGTTAATTTTCAAGATATCATTAAACGGTTTGGACCACAGTGTTGCCAGAACGTTGTAGTATTTTTCGTAATTTTTCGTAAATATTCCATTTTTCTTCGGATTTTCGGTTACCATGGGCCCTAATGTTATGATCTCAACCTGCAGGAGAAACGAGTCTCCCTCCTTGAGAGTTATTCATCAAGCCTGACCTGATTAGAAGGTCTAGCAAATATTGAGGTGATAACCCATATGTAAAATAGTTGCTTGGATATGCTGAACAATTTGAGATTATGGGCAATGAAGAAGAAAACAGATAAACGACTGGCTAGGAGATGTGGACATTTTGCTGGAGGCGTGAGGCTCGCTTCTGGAGGGCTTTGACCTCACTTGAGGCCAGACATCGCAGGGGGAAAGCCGCGCTCCGTTGAGCTCCCGTCAGAAGGGAACCCCTAGTGATATATCTCGAAGAGAAGAGAAATGTGTAGACGTGCCAGCTGTAGAATCAAGCTGGGAACGTTGTGGTCTCAAGTCCTGGTCGACGAGAAGAGTATTAAACCGCCCAGAGGCATTATTGTGGGCCGTGGAAGCGCCCTGACCAAGCTTCGTCAGAGGGAAGAGCGCCCTCGACCAGACAATCTGTGGTTTGTCTTTGGGGAAGAAGTTGCTGAGAACTTCGAAACCAGCACAGAAGGAGTAGTTGATGAGACTCCAAGGTATTGGAGCAGAGGACCTCGAGCTGTGAGGAGAAGCAGTGAAGAGGAGTGTCACGTGCTTCTGTAGAGGTGGTGAAGCACCATAGTTGCTCGAGGAAACTTCATGGTGTATCAGCCAGGAGAGCTGTGGAGGACCATAGCAGAAAGGGTGAAGCACCATAGTTGCTCAAGGAAACTTCATGATAGCAGCCTGGAGGAGCTGCAGAGGATCCTGGTAGTTAAGCCCAGAAGAACCTGAAGATCAGGGTAGTGAACTTCCAGAGGTGGAAGGGAAGTTCTGGTGGATTACTTGTAGGGAGTTGATAGTGTTTGGTTGTCATTAGCGTGCAAGACGCAGTGAGAGGTGAGTGATTGTTGGCATTCTTATGTCACGGAGTGTTTTATACTGAAGTTTAGAGTTGCAGGCATAGGCTGGATTACCTACAGATGTATGCGTTCTAGGACTGATAGGGTGATCGATTGATCATTGCGGTGTAGCAAGAAACCTTTATGCTGATATATGTTATTGCATTCACATGCTGATTTTCATTGTACACATTTATATATATATATATATATATATATATATATATATATATATATATATATATATATATATATATATATATATATATATATATATGTGTATATCACGAAAATAAACACGTGATTAAGAATGTGACAATGTCAGACCATGGAGGAAAAATGAAACAGGAAATTTCCTTAAGTACTTTCGTATATTAAATACATCTTCAGAAGGTCTTCAGAAGGACCTTCTGAAGATGTATTTAATATACGAAAGTACTTAAGGAAATTTCCTGTTTCATTTTTCCTCCGTGGTCTGACATTGTCATATATATATATATATATACATATATATATATATATATATATATATATATATATATATATATATATATATATATATATATATATATATATATATATATATATATATATATATATATATTCCTCTGTTGCAACAGTGTATGTAGACTTGATGAACTTGAGGAGGTTGATAGTATCAGGTGGTGAACCAGGAGATAGGATACCACTTGATAAGCTGATGATAGAGTTCTAATGGTGTTGGAGTGCAACCTGATTGTAATAGTATAAAGTATAGGATTCATTATTATTATATGTGTGTATGTATTGTGTATGTGCTTTGTCCAGTAAATGTATTCCAATTTGCTGGTGTTTGCCCTTGTCCTAGTGAGGCTTCCCAGGAAATAGTAAAGGAAGAGAGAGAGAGAGAGAAAGAACCAAGAACCACTGCTGTGGACAGGGTAGAAGGTAATACTAGTAAGTCATAGGGGATTGAGGAGATCATATCTCATAAAGAGAGAGTGGGGGAGTCACAGCGGCTCGAGTGGGTGTGTGCACGTGACAACGAGGCTAAGTGTTGGAGCTGCATCCCCTAAACGTGTGACGTTGAGCCCCTCTCCAAGAGCCAGAAGCACCAAGGGTGATCTAGTGAGGTATAAGCACTCTACCGAGTTGTGGGTTGGGTTGTCCGTAGAGAAGGATCAACGACGACAACACCACCAACCCACAAATCTATAATACTAAGCAATAGGAAGCAGAGAGTTACAGTGAGGGGTGAGACCTCAGATTGGCGCGAAGTCACCAGTGGAGTCCCACAGGGCTCTGTACTCGGACCTATCTTGTTTCTGATATACGTAAATGATCTCCCAGAGGGTATAGACTCATTCCTCTCAATGTTTGCTGACGACGCCAAAATTATGAGCAGGATTAAGACAGAGGAGGACTGCTTGAGGCTTCAAGAAGACCTGGACAAACTGAAGGAATGGTCAAACAAATGGTTGTTAGAGTTTAATCCAAGCAAATGTAGTGTAATGAAGATAGGTGGAGGGAACAGGAGGCCAGATACAAAATGTTATTTGAGAGATGAAATTCTTCAAGAATCAGAGAGAGAGAGAAAGACTTGGGGGTTGAAATCATGCCAGTCCTGTTCCCTGAAGCCCATATTAAGTGGATAACATCAGCGGCATATGCCAGGATGACCAACATAAGAGCTGCCTTTAGAAACTTGTGTAAGGATTCATTCAGAACTTTATATACCACATATGTCATACTAATCCTGGAATATGAAGTACCAGCATGGAGTCCATATCTAGTCAAGGATAAGACTAAACTGGAAAAGTTCAAAGGTTTGCCACCAGACTAGTACACGAACTTTGGGGTATGAGCTACGAGGAGAGACTACGGGAATTAAACCTCACGTCACTGGGAAACAGAAGAGTTAGGGGAGACATGATCACCACATACAAGATTCTCAAAGGAATTGATAGGGTAGATAAAGAGAAACTATTTAACACAAGAGACAAACGCACTAGGGGACTCAGGTGGAAATTGAGAGCCCAAATAGTCCAGAAACATTACAAAAAATATTAGTGTCAGAGTGGTTGACAAATGGAATGAATTAGGAAGTGATGTGGTGAAGGCTGACTCTATACACAGTTTCAAGTGTAGATATGATAGAGCCCGATAGGCTCAGGAACCTGTACATCAGTTGATTGACAGTTGAGAGGCGGGACCAAAGAGACAGAGCTCCACCCCCGCAAGCACAACAAGGCGAGTACACAGACATATTATGCATCAGAGTTAATTCCTACAATGCAGGTGTTGTGGAGAGTTTATACACATACATTATGCGGGAACTCTCCCAAACCTCAAGCAAAGTTCACTTATCCTCCTTCTGGCGTTTACCTCCACTTTCACTTTTGATTTTCCCAGGATCACGAAGGCTCACTCAGTAGTCTCTCTGTCTATGCCTCGAGGGATCCCAAGTTAATTACTTAATATCAATATAACTTTCCAAATATGATTCCGAGCTTTGGTGAATTATGTGATGAAAAGATGCACTTAGTAGTCTTAACAGAGAAGGCCTGGTGAGAGACCGGGCCTTCAGGGCAGGTTGATCCTCGTTGATCACAAGTAAATACGAACACGTCAGGGATTTACTGACATGATGAATGTCTATTGCCTGATAGACTAAATGTATTCACTTCTCATTACAACGTCCCTGACTAGAATAGACGCAACTATTGGGCCAGAGGCTTCGAGTCCCGTCCAGTCCTCTTGGAACACAAACAGTCAGGGACATGAATTAGCCACAGAGCAGCACCTGACCTGGGAGGCGTCCCTGTACCTGCCCCTCAGCTGCCCCCGGCTGGAGTGGCACACCGTGGCTCTCAAGATGATTGGCTCCCTGACAATGGGCACATGACAGCCATCGTGCAATAACCATACTGGGAGCAATTAGAGGTCCACAAAGACACATGACTTTGGTTGGTGCTTGTGACGGACCTCGGCGCCATCTATGATCCAGGTTCTACACTAAAACAGTTGCCCCTCACTTTAATATTAGTGTCCCTTCTTCTGGTTTGTTGTGTTGGGAGGTGACGAGATACTAGGGACAGGTGATGGGTAGGAGTGAAGCAGGGAGTGTGAAGGAGTACTTTGGTCCACCTTGAGACGAGCTAGCCAGTGGGGCTAGTTGAGTGCTGTGAGCTTCACTCTTGGAAGATGCTAGCCAGTGGGGCTGGTTGAGTGTATTAGCGAGTGCACTAAGAAGGTGGGATCACTTGAAGACGTCACCATAACTGGAGCTAGCGTGAGGGCTAGTGATGCTCCGGACGACCTAGTAGTGAGCTGTATAAAGTACTGGTGATGGATAATAAGACCGGTTATTTTTTAGAATAATTTTATTCCTTACCTTAAAATTACACTATATTTCCACCAAGGTGTTACGGACCCGAGTCCAGCGTTGTAGTACGGAGCAGTGACGATAACGCCATCTGTGAGTCAGCTCCTGAAACCCCCTCCAAATGGACAGCGCCATCTAGTGAGGACAGGATATACCGGCCACAGGGGCTGGTTTCCCGTCTTGATCAGCTCATAACATAGCCGCTGCTGACCTCTGGTGAGGTGACGCTTAGACAGCAACGCCATCAATGGAGTGGATAGGTGGGCGTTTGTGTCTTGTGAGATTTTTTTCTACGCCTACCTCCCTTAGGAGGTGGACTACAAGTTTAAAGTCTGCTCACGGCAGTTAAGCATGAGTCCAATAGAAACAGGAAAAGCAGGAGCAAACCGCCAGGCCTCCACCATTAGGGTGAAAACCTGTCCACAATAGGCCGCTGGCTCCTCCTAGTTAAACAGGACGTTAAAACTAATAAAGGGTAACCGACGGGTTCTCACAATCAAATATTTATATTTGATGTGGCGCTATGAATTGGAATTCGAATTCCCAAGAACAGCCGTCATTTCAAGATCACATCAACATTTAATAATATGCAGATATATGGTGGAATAATATGGTTGAAGGGTTGACATCAAAGACTGTTTTCTATAACATAACAATTTATTAATAACAAGAGACTAACTACTACATTACCGAGTTTACGTTACGTTAATGTCCATCCAGTGGCACGATAACAAACAGCTAAATAGTTATTTAGCCCGCACTAAATAACTATTTAGTTATTATTTATTTATTTTAGTTATTTAGTTATTTAGTTATTTACTGCCGCTACCCTTGGCCACCCCGGCCAAGCGCTACCCGTGGCCACCCCGGCCACCCGCCGCATGGCCCGGCTCGGCCCGCGCGCCGGCTACCCCAGGCTGCCGGCTCGTGGGCAGCCTGGGGTAGCCGGCGTGCGGGCCGAGCCGGGCCATGCGGCGGGTGGCCGGGGTGGCCACGGGTAGCGCATGACGTCATAGCACCCCACCCGGCTGAGCTGGTGTGCGGGGTAGGGTGGGGGTTTGGCCGCACGGGTGGCCTGGGGGGGTGGTCCACCCCCCCCGGGCAGCTGGCCAAGGTGGGTGGCCGCGGCCTGGGGTGGCCGTGCACATGGGTGCCTCGTGCTGGCAGGCTGTCGCCTACAGGCGTACACACGCGGATGGGGAATCACTAACAACCCCATCAAACCAGAGCCTGCCTTGCTCTACACTGGGGTGACTATGGCCGGCGGCGTCCCCACACTGACGCAGCCTGGCGGAATACAAAAGTCCAACAGGGGCCTGTAATTTCACACTCACTTACACTGCCCAACACCAATTGTCCATTGACACTAGACAGGATGCTCAGACCCGAGGGATGAGGGATCAATCTGATACACCATGAGGCTCTGCCATCTGCCTCATGGGTTAACACTGCAACTGTCTCTTAGTTTGTCACATCGGCCCCAATTTCACGCAAATTTGGGCCTAGACACAACCCCTGATGGCAGGAGTGCCATATTCGATGAGTAATTTGGATGACAGAAGCGATTAACGTGGGGTGGAGGTGGCCGGCCTGCCACCTCCACCAGTCACTTCTTTCTCCACTTGCCGCCCAATTCAAACTGACTCTATGGCGGGCAGGGAAACTCAAATGCCCATATCTCCCCCCCCTACCTTGTCTTGACCAATCAGCACAAAGCTGGCACTGTTCCCTCGTGCCGCTTCCACTCACAGCTGTTCGCGCCAAAACACAGCTCGGAGCATACATGCCTACTCCAATCACAGGCTAACTCCCCCTCAAGCCTCCCTGTGACGTCACAAGGAGGGGGAGGCCTAAAGACAATGGCGTACTGTCTCACATGGTGGGGGGGAAGGCAACGTTCACCCCACTGTCCCTCCCCCCCTGTAAAACCGTTGGGAGAGTCAAGTACCTCCTGTACCACTACACTCTCCCCTCCTCATCCTATTTCACAGAAACAGGAAGATTTCTGTAATTCTCTCTACAGAGATATCACAAGCCTCTAACCAGTCCCAACCGATAGTCCTTAACATAAGCTTTCATTCAACACCACACAAGTATATGTTCGTTTGAAAGCTTCAGTTTCTAGAGCGACTAGCCAAATCTAGAAACTAGGAAAACTAGCTGAGGGAATCTAGATTCCCTCACATGTCTAAGCCTGTAAGTGAGGTGCCCTAGGGTGTCCCTAGTACTGATGACGTGTCTGATTACAGAGTCGACCTGGGACTGCTGGACTGGACGATGGGCAGTCTACTCAAGGCAGCCATAGTCTCTCCACGTGTTTGCTGCAGAAGCTGTGAGCCACCCCCGGACGAACACTGTTGAGTGTGTTAGCCTGCCTGTGACGTGGCAGTACCAGGAATCGTCTTATCTGGGGGCTGGCTGGTGGGAGAGACTGGCCACTGTGGTGCAGAGAGAGGAGAGTGATCTGCGGAATCACACGAGGCTCCTGCCTAGGGCTCGCAACCCTAGTATCGATCGTGGAGTGGCCTACACAGCAGAGCTGATCGGAACCTGCCAGCTACAGGCTGGATTTGTGGTTGAAGGCCTCCACGACGGTGCACCCAGTGGGACTGTGATTTGGCTAGCCTGTGGCCGGGGTAGATTTGCTGAGAGAATCAAAGGATTCATCGTGGGCCACAAAGAAGAGAACCAGGGCTACTGATCGTGAGCACCGTGGAGCATCCCGTGTCTTCTGAGGAAGACGATTCTGTACATTGTGTATTTATACCCCCTGTGTGACAGTTTATATATTTATTTATGTGGTGGTGAAATAATACAGATATCTGAGCATTTGTATCCCTTCCCCTTTAATTTACTTGCGTTATGGAACACACCCCTTGAAAGCCACTACTAACTTGGGGCCGGATACCCAAACTCTAATAACATCAGAGTAGAACCCAGTTGCGACCCAATTGGGCTGTAATAGGGCCGTAGGGGCCTCTGAGCTTGAGTAGGATCGTAGAGTTTTAAAAGAACACACTTACGGAAGGGCTCTAAAGTGCTCAACCGAAGCATGTAGGTACTAGGGCCATGCACTCTGGTTTTTGCATATGAGGCCGGAATCAAGGCTGGGTGCCTGCAATACACCACACCTCGCCTGCAGTGTAAAGCAATATCTCACATACAGTACTGAGCTGTAATCACTAAAATGGCAAAATTTTCCTTGCCGTTCCATTAACCAACTTGCTAACTTTTACTGTACATTTTCTTAATGTTGCAGGCGTTGAGTGCGTCAACTGGTCATCACCATGAGACAATCTAATAGTTACAATATATGCACGAGAAGATTTAATAAATAAAAAAATACTATCTATCTCAAGGGAAGTCGATATTGTTGACCTCAGTAACACAAATACCGGTAAGTTGATTCTCAGCAACCTATAACTGAAATATAAATTTAAAATGTTTTACCAAATAAAATTATGCTAATTGTTAGGCTTGTGAGGTAGTAAATGAGAATGTATTACATGTACTGTGACTATCGTGCCTGAGGAAGCAATCCTCGCCACTTGCTCTCATCTCCACTCACACACATATATATATATATATATATATATATATATATATATATATATATATTAGTATATTTTGGAAGCAGTCTTTCCTGTAGACATATATTATTAAATATGACCGAAAAAGTAAGATTAATAATTCTAACACGAATTTTCTCAATCTTTCGTACATTACGCTTCACTGTTGGAGGTAAATCAAAAATCAATTCTCCAAAATTTATTTTTATTTCTAGTCTGACACGACACGGGCGCGTTTCGTAAAACTTATTACATTTTCAAAGACTTTAGTTCACAAATACACAACTGAATAGAACTTACGTATCTCCGATTTTATATCTACATTTGAGTGAGGTGGAAGGGGTGATGTGGCATTAACACAAGACAGAACAAAATGTGGTATTAATAGGGTATTAATTTCATCAACACAAGACAGAACAAGAGTATTAATAGGGTATTAATTTCATCAACACAAGACAGAACACGAAGCAATAGATATTGAATAGAAGTGTTTGTAGAAAGCCTATTGGTCCATATTTCTTGATGCTTCTATATTGGAGCGGAGTCTTGAGGTGGGTAGAATATAGTTGTGCAATAATTGGCTGTTGATTGCTGGTGTTGACTTCTTGATGTGTAGTGCCTCGCAAACGTCAAGCCGCCTGCTATCGCTGTATCTATCGATGATTTCTGTGTTGTTTACTAGGATTTCTCTGGCGATGGTTTGGTTGTGGGAAGAGATTATATGTTCCTTAATGGAGCCCTGTTGCTTATGCATCGTTAAACGC
This sequence comes from Procambarus clarkii, assembly GCF_040958095.1. Classification (NCBI taxonomy): domain Eukaryota; kingdom Metazoa; phylum Arthropoda; class Malacostraca; order Decapoda; family Cambaridae; genus Procambarus; species Procambarus clarkii. Next base: position 60,663,504 of record NC_091152.1, on the reverse strand, counting down.
CTAGAAAGAGACGTTGTTGTCTTGCCTATATACTGGTTTTTTTGGAGCTTACAGTCCCCAAGTGGGCATTTGAAGGCATAGACGACGTTAGTCTCTTTTAAAGCGTTCTGTTTTGTGTCTGGAGAGTTTCTCATGAGTAGGCTGGCCGTTTTTCTGGTTTTATAGTAAATCGTCAGTTGTATCCTCTGATTTTTGTCTGTAGGGATAACGTTTCTATTAACAATATCTTTCAGGACCCTTTTCTCCGTTTTATGAGCTGTGGAAAAGAAGTTCCTGTAAAATAGTCTAATAGGGGGTATAGGTGTTGTGTTAGTTGTCTCTTCAGAGGTTGCATGGCTTTTCACTTTCCTTCTTATGATGTCTTCGACGAAACCATTGGAGAAGCCGTTATTGACTAGGACCTGCCTTACCCTACAGAGTTCTTCGTCGACTTGCTTCCATTCTGAGCTGTGGCTGAGAGCATGGTCGACATATGCGTTAACAACAATCCTCTTGTACCTGTCTGGGCAGTCGCTGTTGGCATTTAGGCACATTCCTATGTTTGTTTCCTTAGTGTAGACTGCAGTGTGGAAACCTCCGCCCTTTTCCATGACTGTTACATCTAGAAAGGGCAGCTTCCCATCCTTTTCCATCTCGTAAGTGAAACGCAGCACGGAACTCTGCTCAAATGCCTCCTTCAGCTCCTGCAGATGTCTGACATCAGGTACCTGTGTAAAAATGTCGCCAACATACCTGCAGTATATGGCCGGTTTCAAGTTCATGTCGACTAAGACTTCTTGCTCGATGGTACCCATGTTGAAGTTTGCAAACAGGACACCTAGGGGAGAACCCATGGCGACCTCATCTACTTTCTTATACATGTGCCCATCCGGGCTCAAGAAGGGTGCCTCTTTAGTACAAGCTTGGAGTAGTTTCCTCAGAATATTTTCTGGTATGTCAAGAGGAGTACAGGCTGGATCACGATACACTCTGTCGGCTATCATTCCGATTGTCTCGTCCACAGGTTCGTTGGTAAACAGCGATTCTACGTCCAACGAGGCTCTTATCCCTGTGGCCCGTGTGCCCCGCAGTAAGTCAACAAATTCCTTTGGAGACTTCAGGCTGAAGGCGCAAGGAACATAAGGAGTCAGCAGGCCGTTGAGTCGCTTCGCCAGTCTGTACGTGGGTGTGGGTATCTGGCTAATGATTGGCTGAAGTGGGTTTCCAGGCTTGTGCGTCTTGACATTTCCATACGCATATCCAGGTTTATATTCCCCAATGATCTTTGGCAGGTGGAGTCCGGATTTCTTGGCGTTCACAGTTTCGATCAGTTTGTTGACCTTTGCTTTTAATTCGGCTGTAGTGTCCTTCGTTACCCTTTGGAACTTAGTTTGGTCAGAGAGTATGATGTTCATTATCGCCAGATATTCGTCTTTTTTAAGAATGACATATATTGGCGACTTGTCACCTCTCCTGACAACTATCTCCTTGTTCTCATGAAGGCTTTTAGCTGCCGCTTTAAGCTCGGGGGACAGTATGGTGCTTCTGTAGTTGCCTCGATTCTTTCCTCCTTCTGCAATAAGTTCTGCTTGTAAGGTATCTTTGGTAGTGACCTTCTTTTGTGTCTCGAGGTCGAATATGTCGTCCAACAGAATTTCCAACTCTACTCTCCGGGCCATCTCATTCGGTCTGGACATAACATGACAGTTTATGCCCAGATTTAGGAGAGTGACTTGGTCCTCAGTAAGGTTAATTCCTGCAAGGTTTAGGAAGCCATCTCTTGGTCGTGGAATTGCCATAGGTCCTCCATATAATGTTGTTAGTTTCTTGATAATCCTTGTTTCAGTGCTGAGGTGATGTTGGTCTGTGAGGATGTCGAGGTGTTGTTCAATGCGGGTACGGATACTATCGTCGATGTTGCTATTTCTCCACTCGTTTGTAGCATGAAGTAGTTGCGTTTTGTTGTCTTCGATTTCATTCTCTACCTTGTATATCTGATCACGAATCAGATCCTGGCGATATTTTATCGTGAAGGCTTGATTCCTTGCTGCTGGGTCGTGCGCTTTAATATTAGTATATTTTGGTAGCAGTCTTTCCTGTAGACATATTTTATTAAATATGACCGAAAAAGTAAGATTAATAATTCTAACACGAATTTTCTCAATCTTTCGTACATTACGCTTCACTGTTGGAGGTAAATCAAAAATCAATTCTCCAAAATTCATTTTTATTTCTAGTCTGACGCGACACGGGCGCGTTTCGTAAAACTCTTTAAAACTTCGCGTAGAGTACTCTACCCACCATGAGAGTAAGGACAAGACAAGAACATATCGATGCCAACACAGAAGACAATGTCCAACATAACAGGCCAATTACACTGGATTAATCTTTGTGTTTAGATAGGAGATGCCTCGTATGGGCCAATAAGCTTTCTGCAGCCCCTATGTTTATCCCTTATGTATCCCCCCGTGTTTTTCACCTTCATTGTATTATCACCTGACCTAATGCGGGTATAAAATCAACTAGTATTGTAAGATTGTTCACTTGAGAATGAACCATGGAGGTTCGAAACGTCGTGCAAATTATACAAATAAGTGTAATACACTCTATAGTAAATCACTTCTTTTCTTCACCTTAAAAGTACGAAAATGAGTTTTGGAGAACTCCTATTCCAATTAAGCCCTGATGCTAAGAAAATAGTTAGAGGGATAGAAGCCCTAAACCAGAAAATAATAAATACAGAATATGCGGTCATATTCAATGAAACATATATATATATATATATATATATATATATATATATATATATATATATATATATATATATATATATACATATATATATATATATATATATATATATATATATATATATATATATATATATATATATATATTATATATATATATATATATATATATATATATATATATATATATATATATATATATATATATATATATTATATATATATATATATATATATATATATATATATATATATATATATATATATATATATATATATATATGTCGTACCTAGTAGCCAGAACTCACTTCTCAGCCTACTATGCAAGGCCCGATTTGCCTAATAAGCCAAGTTTTTCTGAATTAATATATTTTCTTTAATTTTTTTCTTATGAAATGATAAAGCAACCCTTTTCATTATGTATGAGGTCAATTTTTGTTTATTAGAGTTAAAATTAACGTAGATATATGACCGAACCTAACCAACCCTACCTAACCTAACCTAACCTATCTTTATAGGTTAGGTTAGGTTAGGTAGCAGAAAAAGTTAGGTTAGGTTAGGTTAGGTAGGTTAGGTAGTCGAAAAAACATTAATTCATGAAAATTTGGCTTATTAGGCAAATCGGGCCTTGCATAGTAGGCCAAGAAGTGAGTTCTGGCTATTAGGTACGACATATATATATATATATATATATATATATATATATATATATATATATATATATATATATATATATATATATATATATATATATATATATATATATATATATATATATATATATATATATATATGGATAGCGCGCAGGACTCGTAATTCTGCGGCGCGGGTTCGATTCCCGCACGAGGCAGAAACAAATGGGCAAAGTTTCTTTCACCCTGAATGCCTCTGTTACCTAGCAGTAAATAGGTACCTGGGAGTTAGTCAGCTGTCACGGGCTGCTTCCTGGGGGTGGAGGCCTGGTCGAGGACCGGGCCGCGGGGACACTAAAAAAAGCCCCGAAATCATCTCAAGATAACCTCAAGATAACCCATAGCCTCGGAGAAGAAAATAAAAAGTATTCAGAGGAGACCTTGTGGTTTCTCACTGAACACTAATATTATCTTCTCCTACCACCCCCATTCTTTTGTATGTACACATATATATTATACACATATATATACAGTCTTTCCTGTAGACATATATTATTAAATATGACCGAAAAAGTATGATTAATAATTCTAACACGAATTTTCTCAATCTTTCGTACATTTCTTTTCACTGTTGGTGGTAATTCAAAAATCAATTCTCCAAAATTCATTTTTATTTCTAGTCTGACGCGACACTTGAGCGCGTTTCGTAAAACTTATTACATTTTCAAAGACTTTAGTTAACACATACACAACTGAATAGAACTTACACATCTCAGATTTTGTTTATATCTACATTTGAGTGAGGTGGATGGGGTGAGGTGGTATTTAATAAGGTATTAATTTCATCAACACAAGCCAGAACATGAAACAATGGGTATTGAATAGAAGTGATTGTAGAAAGCCTATTGGTCCATATTTCTTGATGCTTCTATATTGGAGCGGAGTCTTGAGGTGGGTAGAATATAGTTGTGCATTAATTGGCTGTTGATTGCTGGTGTTGACTTCTTGATGTGTAATGCCTCGCAAACGTCAAGCCGCCTGCTATCGCTGTATCTATCGATGATTTCTGTGTTATTTACTAGGATTTCTCTGGCGATGGTTTGGTTGTGGGAAGAGATTATATGTTCCTTAATGGAGCCCTGTTGCTTATACATCGTTAAACGCCTAGAAAGAGATGTTGTTGTCTTGCATATATACTGGGTTTTTTGGAGCTTACAGTCCCCAAGAGGGCATTTGAAGGCATAGACGACGTTAGTCTCTTTTAAAGCGTTCTGTTTTGTGTCTGGAGAGTTTCTCATGAGTAGGCTGGCCGTTTTTCTGGTTTTATAGTAAATCGTCAGTTGTATCCTCTGATTTTTGTCTGTAGGGATAACGTTCCTATTAACAATATCTTTCAGGACCCTTTCCTCCGTTTTATGAGCTGTGGAAAAGAAGTTCCTGTAGAATAGTCTAATAGGGGGTATAGGTGTTGTGTTGGTTGTCTCTTCAGAGGTTGCATGGCGTTTCACTTTCCTTCTTATGATGTCTTCGACGAAACCATTGGAGAAGCCGTTGTTGACTAGGACCTGCCTTACCCTACAGAGTTCTTCGTCGACTTGCTTCCATTCGGAGCTGTGGCTGAGAGCACGGTCGACATATGCGTTAACAACACTCCTCTTGTACCTATCTGGGCAGTCGCTTTTGGCATTTAGGCACATTCCTATGTTCGTTTCCTTAGTGTAGACAGCAGTGTGGAAACCTCTGCTCTTTTCCATGACTGTTACATCTAGAAAGGGCAGCTTCCCATCCTTTTCCATCTCGTAAGTGAAACGCAGCACGGAACTCCGCTCAAATGCCTCCTTCAACTCCTGCAGATGTCTGACATCAGGTACCTGTGTAAAAATGTCGTCAACATACCTGCAGTATATGGCCGGTTTCATGTTCATGTCGACTAAGACTTTTTTGCTCCATCCTCAAAATTGTTCAGTATTTTAAAGGAATCGATGAGATCCGCCCTCTCATGTCTAGTTTGTAGTGTTGTTAGCCCTGTGGCCCTCAACCGTTCCTGGTACGTGATATGACTTAGCTCTGGAATGATTTTCGTTGCCCGGTGTTGCACCTTCTCCAGAGCAGCTATGTCTTTCTGAAGATGTGGACTCCATGCCTGGATGCAGTAATACAGTTGGGAGCGCAACAGAGACTTATACGGTTGAATGACTACCTTCTTTTTTTAAATGTAAAGGCTCGCTAGATTATTCCCAGGGTTTGGTTAGCTTTTTTTAACTGCCGCTCCTGCTTGTTGTGCATTTTTTAGTGAATGGTGACTTCTGACTCCAAGGTCCTTTTCTTCATTTATCTGTTGTAAGGCCAATAGTGAGTGTCTCAATATTGACCACTCTCGCTAATCAATAACTTCCTGTCAATCAGTCTCCCGCTCTCAACTTTCTGTCAATCTTATATTAAATCGTCTTACCGTCGTAAGTGAGCGGTACGACGATTTAATGTAAGAGTGACAGAAAGCTGAGAGTGGTGGACCGACTGACGGGAAGTTGTTGGTCAGCGAGAGTAGTCAGTAGTCAGCTCAGGAGAGGTTATCCTCTACCAGCTTCTCGGGAGATCGTTGATGCTTATATCTTGGTTAAATCCAGCATCAGGGACGACTTCCAATAGGCTAAGACACCATTAACTTGCCCGTAGAGCATATTTCTCACAAATAAATATGTGTATGTGAGCATTTACTATTTGTGTCTGCAGGAGTGAGTTGTTAGCTCTTGGTCCCCGCCTTTCAAACTATCCGTTATCTGATGCACTGATTTTCGACCTATTTTTCAGTTATCATATTTACTACATATATTTCTCTCCAAAACACACACACACACACACACACACACACACACACACACACACACACACACACACACACACACACACACACACACACATCTGCAATCTTTCCAGAGGGGTACCAGGTGATAAGAAAAGAAAGGACACAGAGACAGGGAGGAGGAGTGGCACTACTAATAAAGCGGAAATGGAAGTTTGATGAGCTGGAAAATCCGGGTACCAATGAAAGCACAAGCTTCATACATGGAACTCTGACAGTGGATGGGAAGAAGATTGTAATCTTGATACTCTACAATCCCCCACCAAACAGTAGAAGGCCCAGGCAGGAGTACGAGGACAGCAACAAGACATGAATGCATGAACTGCAGAGGGCAGCAACTTTAGCGCATAGAATGAGAGCGAAGCTGCTGGTCATGGGGGACCTAAATCACGGAGAGATAGATTGGGAAACGAGGAATCCCCATGGCGGGGAGGAGACCTGGGGAGCGAAGCTGGTAGACGTTATTGGTAGGAATTTCCTAACACAGCATGTGAAAGAAGATACTAGGGAAAGAGGAGGGGATACGCCCAGCCTATTAGATCTCATTATCACTCAGAATGTAGAAGACATCGAGCAGTTGGAACATGAAATACCACTAGGAGCTAGTGACCATTGTGTCCTAGCCTTTGACTACATGATGGAGCTTAAAATTGTGACGAAAGGACAAGAGGTCCGGGAAAGGAGACTTGATTACAGAAAAGGGGACTACAGAAGGATAAGGGACTACCTGGGAGAAGTGCAGTGGGAGGAAGAACTTAGAGGAAAAACAGTGCAAGGTATGATGAACCAAGTCATATTGAAATGCAAGGAGGCTGAAGATAGATTTATTCCAACAATAAAGGAAAAAAGCAGGAGGGAATATAATAACCCATGGTTTAATAGACAGTGTCAGGAAGCAAAGGTGAGAAGCAGGAGGGAGTGGAGGAAGTACAGAAGACAAAGGACAGAGGACAACAGGATTAGATGTAACAGAGCTAGGAATGATTACATTAACATAAGACGAGTGTCGGAAAGAAATTATGAGAACGATATTGCAGTCAAAGCGAAAAAGCAACCAAAATTACTACATAGCCATATAAGAAGGTAGATGTCGGTAAATGACCAAGTGACAAGACTGAGGAAAACAGAAGGGGCATATACAGAAAGCGACAAGGAAATCTGCGAGGTACTGAGTGCAAAATTCCATGGAGTGTTCACTACCGAGCCTGAGCAGCTCCCATTGTTAGAAGAGATTACCCAAGATGAAAGACTATCAGATATAGAGGTGACAGCAGAGGATGTAATGAAACAGTTGACAACACTGGATGCAAATAAAGCTGTTGGACCAGACAAAGTATCACCGTGGATACTTAAAGAGGCAGCGCAGGCTCTCAGCGTGCCTCTGGCAATGATCTTCAATGAGTCACTTATGTCGGGAGAATTGCCCAGTTGCTGGAAGGAGGCAAATGTCGTACCGATTTTCAAAAAGGGGGATAGGGAGGAGGCACTTAACTACAGACCCGTATCACTGACAAGCATCCCCTGCAAAATACTTGAAAGAATAATTAGGCTAAGACTTGTTGAGCACCTGGAGAGCATTGGGTTTGTAAACAAGCACCAACATGGGTTCTGGACAGGGAAATCATGCCTAACAAACCTTTTAGAATTCTACGATAAAGTAACAAGGATAAGGCAGGACAGAGAAGGCTGGGCAGACTGCATATTTCTTGACTGCCAAAAGGCCTTTGATACGGTACCGCACATGAGACTGCTATACAAACTTGAGAGGCAGGCAGGAGTAAGCGGAAAGGCCCTAGTATGGGTGGGCGAAAGGTCGGACTGGCGAACAGTAACAAGTGGAGTACCTCAAGGATCGGTGCTGGGACCAATCCTCTTTCTAATTTACGTAAATGATATGTTTACAGGAGTGGAGTCATACATGTCAATGTTTGCAGATGACGCAAAATTAATGAGAAGAGTTGTGACAGACGAGGATTGTAGGATCCTCCAAGAGGACTTAAACAGGCTGCAGAGATGGTCAGAGAAATGGCTACTGGAGTTTAACACCAGTAAATGTAAAGTTATGGAAATGGGATCAGGTGACAGGAGACCAAAGGGACAGTACACAATGAAGGGGAACAGCCTACCTGTAACGATTCGAGAAAGAGACCTGGGAGTGGATGTGACACCTAATCTAACTCCTGAGGCACATATAAATAGGATAACGACAGCAGCGTACTCTACACTGGCGAAAATTAGAACTTCATTCAGAAACCTAAATGAGGAAGCTTTTAGGGCGCTTTACACTGCCTACGTGAGACCCGTCTTAGAGTATGCCGCGCCATCATGGAGCCCCCACCTGAAGAAACACATAAAGAAACTGGAGAAGGTTCAGAGGTTTGCGACGAGGCTTGTCCCAGAGCTACGAGGGATGGGATATGAAGAGCGGCTGAAGGAACTGAATCTTACGACACTAGAGAAAAGAAGGGAGAGAGGAGATATGATAGGGACATATAAAATACTCAGGGGAATTGACAAAGTGGAAATAGATCAAATGTTCACACGTAATAATAACAGAACGAGGGGACATGGTTGGAAACTGGAAACTCAGATGAGTCACAGAGATGTTAGGAAGTTTTCTTTTAGCGTGAGAGTAGTAGAAAAATGGAATGCACTTGGGGAACAGGTTGTGGAAGCAAATACTATTCATACTTTTAAAACTAGGTATGATAGGGAAATGGGACAGGAGTCATTGCTGTAAACAACCGATAGCTAGAAAGGCGGGATCCAAGAGTCAATGCTCGATCCTGCAAGCACATATAGGTGAGTACATATAGGTGAGTACACACACACACACACACACACACACACACACACACACACATACTCACAGCATTCAGGAACCTGTTTAAGGAATCATTCAGAACCTTGTACACCACATATGTAAGACCAATCCTGGAGTATGCGGCCCCAGCATTGAGCCCGTACCTTGTCAAGCACAAGACGAAGCTTGAATAAGTTCAGAGGTATGCAAGGCTAGTCCCAGAACTAAGAGGCATGAGTTACGAAAAAAGCTGAGGGAAATTCATCTCACGACACTGGAAGACGGAAGACTAAGGGGAGACATGATCACTACCTACAAAATTCTCAGGGGAATTGACAGGGTAGATAAGAATAAACTTTTAACATGGGTGGTACACGAACAAGGGGACACAGGTGATAACTGAGTACCCAAATGAGCCACAGGGACGTTAGAAAGAACTTTTTCAGTGTCAGAGTAGTTAACAGATTGAATGCATTAGGCAGTGATGTGGTGGAGGCTGACTCCATACACAGTTTCAAATGTAGATATAATAGAGCCCAGTAGGCTCAGGAATCTGTACACCTGTTGATTGACAGTTGAGAGGCGGGACCAAAGAGCCAGAGCTCAACCCCCGCAAGCACAAATAGGCGAATACACACACACACATGGGCGCCGGTGGCTGTGTGGACAGCACATAATCCTGGGGCCCGGGTTCGATTACCGCTGCCAGCGAGAAACAATGTGGGTAATTTCCTTCACCCTGATGTTCCTGTTACCTAGCAGTAACTAGGTAGTAAAATAATACCAAAATAATACTAAATAGGTAAATAGGTGGTGATGGTGGTGGTGGTGTTGGGAAGAAAGCTTACTCTCTATTAATTGATTGATATTTAATTAACAGATTAATTTAAATTAATCGAAGGATCACCCTATTTTGACTGAAAAGGGAAGCAGATAAAGTTAAATGATAAGGACTGAAACACCAGTGCCTATGGATAAGGAAACTATTAAAGGTTATTCTTCAAACTTCAATGGACTGTATAATATATTAATGTTGGAAAAAAAACTTTATGTCCTTCACAAAATGGGGGGTTAATACCAGAAGTAATCTACTCCCAGTACGCTTCATCGAGGCTGGTTCTTCCTCGAATAAAATTAGTAATTCTTACAAAATTATATGTTAATAAACATTAGATAAATTGATTAATGGTAAGAAAATTATATGTTGATTAAACAAGAAATCATTCTCATTTGACTTTAATGAGGCTATCACTATATGTTAGATATCTCAAATCATATAAACTAAATATCTTTGACTGACAATCAATTATTGATTTCACTCAATGAAATAAAATAATTGAAAAGGGTTCAGCTGCTTAGCTGTAATAGTGAACGGAGAGGTAGAGGTGCGGTGGCGTCGTCTGCTACTTGCTGCAACACGTGTGCTCCAGCGTGGCATGGGAACAGGAGAGGACCACGACCGCTTTCAACACAAGCTGAAATTTCCACTAAATATACTAATTGTTTACACCTACTATCTAGTATCCTCACTATGCCATAGATGGAATAAATTAATTCCTTATAGACGTACTTATTGTTTGGGGAGGTTGCGTGGCATAACGATGGACAGTGCACAATAAAATTTATAAGGAGTACTCAATATAAACAATACTAGGGCACTTAACCTGCTATTTGTCCACCGAAGCAATCCTAGATTGCTACCGGACCAATTGCATGCTCCTAGGCTGATTAAATGCTAGGGCCTAACGTAGAATTTATGGAAATTCGACTCTCCCAGGACGCATGATATGATTGTTGGCGTCGCTAGCTGTGTCGTTAATGGCGACTGCTGGCCGAATGGCGTCTCTCCGCCTCTCTCCCCCAGCCCGTCTCACGCAATTTAATAATCACGTATAATTCTTTTCCATGTAATTACTGATGTAATGCGTTAATGAGAACAGGGTTACAATTGAAGGGAATTAAATAATATCATATTCTCGTTAAATGGTGTTAATCGAGAAATGGAGAGAATTTCTATTTCCTCCATAGCATTCGTAAGTAACAGACAAAACTGTTACTTGATGATAATCTCAGTTAATAACTCTCGGTTTTGGATTATTAGGAGTTATATTATCCGTAGTTAATTATTGCATGGAATACTGATAAATTAGAGAACCACATTTAATTCTCAAACATATTGGTAATAAATATGTTTAGATAGACATTATCTGACGCAATCCTGCCTCTCGATGTCGTGAGAATGTTAGCAATACGCTCAGATAAAGAAATGTTAATTTATGTTAGCACTACAGTTAGTAGAATTAATAATTACTGTACTTAGTATACAATAATGATGTATTATAATACAATGGTAGTGTGTCAGTGTTGGAAATTTCCAACATAACTCCGGGGGGGAAAAACTCGGGTCACAGTTCAATGTTGAGTACTGACGTACCTATCCCGAAGTTAATTTAAGGTTAGTATGTTTGTACGTTAGTACACACATAACGGATGTCCCGTATTTGCCAAAGACAAATAAGACTTTAAGTCTTGTAAAGAAACTCATGTTAAATGTAAAACATTGAATTGTGAATTATCTAAAGTTAATAACTACTAAAGTCTACAACATACTCAATGACTGGGGTCGCGATGACGTGTAACGGTTATGTTACTAAGTCCTAAAGTTTTGTAAACTCATAGATTCTCTAGATGGAATAATGTTATTCTTGATAGCCTACACAAACAAATTAATGATTAAATCATACAATTTAAGGTAACTGAGAATCCACTGTGAGGTGAATGTCCTGGGTCATTGTGACTTGTAACTGATTTGTTACTAGACATCACAACACAGCATCATCATGATTACCCAAAATTGGATGATAAATTATTTGCTCTTAGTCAGAGCTTTAATAGGCTTGTTGTTTCCGTTTACATTGTTGAGCAGCTGCTCTAGTTGGGCGTGTGCTCGGTGGATCAGAATTGTTGTCCTCTGAAACTGTAGGTGAAGTTGGTTCTGTTAAGCACTCTTGTTCTGCTAGTTCGAGAGGTACCAACTTCTTTAATGTTTTTAGGGTAGTAGTGCCTCGGCACAAAACCCGTACTACTCTCAGGATGCCTTGGTGATCTGGGTGGATAGAGACAATTTTGCCTATAGGCCATTCTGACCTTGGTCCATCACTGTCAATCAACACTAGGTCTCCTGGTTTGAGTTGAACCTGACTCGAAGCTCCATAGTGGTACTCTCATAGAGCTGTGAGGTACTCTCGAGTCCACATCTCATTCCACCTTTCAATTACTCTCGAGAGATGTTGGTAACTTTCCACTAAATCACTCCTAGTCACATGGGAAGGGTCAACGGGATCCTCTTCTGCCAAAGGTATCAGAGGGCTCAGCAGGCCTCTATGTATTAAATGTGAGGGACTCAGGGGTTCTCTCTGTGAGAAGTCATCTGATAGGTATGTTAATGGGCGGTTGTTGACTCACGCCTCAATTTCTACGATGAGTGTTTGGAGTTCAGAGAAGCTAATTTTCTGTCGATGCAAGGTCTTCCTTAAACATTTCTTGACAGTCCCTATCATACGTTCATAGAACCCACCTTGCCAGGGGGCTCTGGGAGCTGTATATTTCCAGTGGCATTGTCGTCTCTGCATGACAGACTGCACTTCTGGATGATTCCATATCTCTCGTAGGCAGGCTTCTCCTGCCACAAAATTTGAGCCATTATCGGATATCATTAGTTTGGGACAGGATCTGCGAGCTGCAAATCTACGAAAAGCTTGGATGAAGGCTTCGGCACTCATGTCAGAAGTCACTTCTAGATGTACGCCTCGTGTGGTTGCACACGTAAAGAGGCAAATATAAGCTTTCACTGGTATCTTGTCTGTAGTGCCAGTGAGAAGTAAGGCTCCTGTGTAATCAACACCAGTGGTCTCAAAGGGACGAAGATGGACTACTCTCTCCTTAAGGAGTGGTGGAGGTCCTGGGTAAGGACACACTCGAGCGTCGTATCTTTTGCAGATCACACAGGACTTAATGAGTGATTTGACAGTTTGACGACCTTAGGGAAGCCAACATTTCTGTCTCAAGTCGGTGAGAGCGTCCAACACTCCACCATGCAACGTACCATATTGATGATGGTGTAAAACTAGAAGTTTTGTAATAATGTGCTGACGTGGTTGAAGGATCGGATTCTTTGGATCCAAATCAATTTCTGCATGAAGCAGACGTCCTCCACACCTTAATATATTATGAGTGTTGGCATCATACCAGATACCTAGAGACTTGGTTAATTTATCTGGAAGATTTTCATATTCACTTCCATACGTCTCTTGTTGTGCACGTTTGATCCAGTAGAGAATAGGATTGGGAAACTTATGCCTGATTCCTATCTTAGCAAGAAAGTCAAACACATGTGCAGTCACTCTTAATAACTTACTCAAGTTGGAATAATTGTGAGGATTAATAGCTAAGATTCGATGAGATTCTGGATCTTTCATGGGAGTAGTGATACTGGTCACTATGACTTGTGGTTTCTGTTTGGGCCACTGACCACTAACAAGCCATGAAGGTCCATTAAACCACATCGAAGACTTGATCAGCTGTTTTAATGTTAAGCCTCTTGATAGGTAATCTGCAGGATTGTCCTTGGTGAGGACATGTCTGAATTTATATCCCGCAGATAATTCATGAATTTCCCTAACACGATTACTAACGTAGGGAGTTTTATTGTTATTATTTTTTACCCATTGTAAGACTGCCTCATTGTCTAACCACACTACTATGTCACTAAAGTGAATATTATTGAGTGTCTTGGTCAGGCAATGAGCCAATCATACTCCCACCAGCAATGCAGTTAACTCCATTTGGGGTAAAGATCTCTTCTTGATTGGAGCAACTCCTGCTTTAGATGTGAGTAAAAATAATTGTACATTATTGACTAAGTAGGCTGCAGCGCTATACACTTTGCTAGAGGCATCGCAAAAGACGTGCAAATTTGTGGGTAAGTTTTGTCCTGATGCATTACGAGGAAATTTCAAAACACCTAATTGATAGAAATCCGTTGCGAGTATTTGCCATTTATCTTGCAACTCAATTGACAACGGATCATCCCATCCCATATGTTTCTGCCAGCATTCCTGCATGAGGAGTTTGCCCCTTATTAAAATAGGGCTAAGTAAGCGCAAGGGGTCAAATGGTTGACTGACATACGAGAATAATTTTCTCATGGAAAGGGTTCAATTATTTGTTTGTATTGACTTGACATTCATCTTGTCAGTAACTGTGTTCCATTCCACTCCCAGAACCTTTAATTGATTAGGCACCTGATAACCCAGAAATTCTTTCTCGATTATCTGGTTTAATGATTTATTGTTTGAGGCCCATGATTGTTGTGGGATATTGGGTCCTAACAACTCACGGTTAGCCTCATGGTAGATTTCTACCAATTTGGATTTATCATTAGTAGTTCCCTGGAAATTATCGACATACAAGTTGTCACTGATCTCCGTTTTATAAGGGCTATTTGACTTCCTCAAATGTGTATCTAATGTGGCTTGAAGTAGAAACGGTGAAGAAGTCGCACCGAATAGCACAGAGGCAAACCGATAGGTTACGACATCACTGTCAGGATCCAGTGGGTCCTTAATCCAGAGAAATTTGGTGTAATTACGATCCTCCTCTTGTAAGCCTACTCTAAGGAAAGCTTTACTAATATCAGCAGTATAAGCGAAAATACCAGTGCGGAATCGTAACAATACGTCATGTAGCCTTTGTGTCAGGCTAGGTCCCGTTTGGAGACATTCATTCAAGGACACGCTGTTTGCCTTCACTTTGGCACTACAGTTGAAGACGATACGTATTGGCATTGTCAATGAATCTTTCACCACAGCGTGATGGGGTAAATAGTGACCTGTTTTTCGGTCATCATTATCAACAACTTCGATAAATTTACTGTTGAGTTGTTGTTGAATTAGTTGATGATACATGTTCAATTTATCTGGCTGTTTCTTCAGCCGTATTAATTGAGAGGCTGCCATGAAATAATTAACCGGAAGTTGTGGATGATTCAACTTCCATGGCAGTCTCACCCAGTATTGTTTGTCCTTATGGACAACTGTGTCCAGATATTGCTGGTAAGTCCACATATCATCAGGGCTTGGTTTATCAGGGACAATACCTAAAGTGTCTAAATCCCACAGACGATATACAGGTGGATCAGACTCATTATCTTCACATATTTCCCTGAAATATAAGGGTGACTTTTCCAAGCCTAGTCACGCCACAATTGAATTGTTAGTTTGTTTGTTGGTTGACGCTGTTTTTTGTTGGAAAAGCACCGGTCCAGTAAGCAATTTGCCTCCAGCAGATGACAACAAATTCATTCCGTGTTGTCTGGTGCATCCTGTTATAAATTTATAATAATAGTCAGCGCCTATTAGGATACCAACGTCTGTTAGGCAGTCAGAATTTATTTTGTGATCCGCTAGCCTCATGCAGTTACGTCTGAGATATCTCGCAGTGCGAGCTAGTCCTGTGACCTGCAGGTCTGAAGGAAGTTTATCTACTACCACCGCTTGTATAGGACTAGTGGAAGATCCAAGTCTCACTAACACATTGACTACTTGGTATTCACGAGGTCCACTATTAGTCAAGAATCCAGAAGTATTCAGTCTCACACTTTTGGCAGGTTTTAATTTCAACTGCTCGACTAATTGTTGTGTAATGAAAGTTTTCTGTGATCCTTGATCAAAGAGACCTATAGTGTTAACTCTAGACTTCCTATCAATTAGTTTGAGTTGAGTCGTAGGCAGAGTAGTATTATTGCCTGACTCAGTAGCAAGTACATTTATTTCTTGGTGTACCTTGCAATATTGTACTCTGGTAGAATTCATAGAATCCTCTCTAGGTGTCACAGATTGTGAAGAAGTTTTTCTACACAAGGTATAATGATGCACACCATTGTTGCATCTACTGCACAACCGTAGCTGCAGTACACATCTACTGGGATCATGAGACCCCATGCACTTGGTGCATCTGTGTAATTCTTGTAGCCATTTAATCCTGGTATTAAAGTTAGGATAAACATTGCATTTGTAGGTGACATGTTCTTGATCACAGAACAGACACTTTCTCTCTCTGGCTGAGTTTGTCTTCTTAGTAGACACGTCAGTTGTAACGTCAGAGGGAGATACAGAATAAATACCCACACTACCACTCCTTTTCCCAGTGGAGGGAGCAGTCTTAGGTTTGAATTTATTGGACTTGTTCAAAGACGATTTGGGTTTGACTGTTTTGTCAAGGTTAGGTTGTTTAGACTCGGGTTTAATCTTATCATGAGTTTTCAACCTATTAACCGTTATTCACAGTCCCTCGAATATTTGCTCGAGAGTGAGAAACTCGGTTTTATAGTGTGAGCAGATTTCTGCTAAGATATTTCAAGGTAATTTCCTCTGTAAAAGTAACTTAATTGACCATTCTGAGGCTGGTACATCAACTTTAGTACCTAAGGCCTTTACAAAAGACTCTACTTCTAGCCTGAAGCTTTGAAGTGAGTCTGGTTGGTTACTTGGTGCATTCAGATCCAGTAACTGGTAATACAGGTTAGCTATACTCAACTCCTTGTTGCAATAGTTCAACTTTAGTAGTTTTATAGCTTCCTCATAATTACTCTCAGTGAGAGCTAGGTTATTTATGACCTTTTTAGCCTCCCTTTGAGAAGACTAATTAGATAATAAAATTTAGAAACTCTGTCAAGAGAAGATTTTTTATGTATATGAACTTCAAATGAAGTCCAAAATGTGTCTCAATTTTCTTCATCCAGCCCTGCAAATGTAGGTAAGTGTAAAGTAGGTAGACGAACCTCAGGTAATTGATTACTGGATTCAGACATAGTATTATTTGTATTGTATTTATGTTGTTTTACTATATTGGATAGTACATCAAGTTTATCTTGAGTCTCATCTTCATACTAGGAAATTTCTGCTAGAATTTGATCTATTTCATCAGGATCAGTTTCAGTTGCATTCAGTAGGTTGAGATAAGACGGGCTTGTAGATCTGACTTGATCAAATTTGAGATCAGCTACTCTCAATGATGTTTCTAGTCGATAGTAATCAATGGGTGTTGCTTTAGACAAGGTATCAGACTTATTAATGAGTCTGGTTAAATGACCTTTAAGGCAAATATAGGTTCTCCTTAACTGTTCAGGAGTAGCCATGGTGGCTTTAAGTCCAAGTTTCATAGGACTTGAATAAGTATTAATAATGAAGCTGGGGTACTTGCTCATTAGTCGACAAGTAAATTGAATATAGCCTAAATTAATCTGGCTAAATTACACTCTACCTCATTCGAGGTTTAATGTACCTACCTAACAATAAGTAGCTAAGGATTTTGAGCAGTGTTTGAATGTCACCATTAACTTTCTTTCGGCTAGCTCTTCATTATCACCATTAGATGTAATAGTGATCATTCAGCAGCACTCAAAATTCGTACACACAAATAATTGATACACAAAATAATTAATATGTATATACTTTAATCAGAGTTACTATAAAGTTTGAATCCCACCCTTGGTAGGGTCAGCACAAGAATGAATAATATATGCACTACTGACTAGTTCAAGACTAGTTGAAAGAATTTCTACCTAAGAAACTACTAAATTATTTAGTCTGCATTTGTGCAAAACTCAGCACAATCACAGCCTAAATTCCTACCTAATAAAGGTTGGCATAAATTAATTTATGGTGCAATAATGTGAATATATAGTTGTGCTGTGTTTTTTTTTTTTTTTAGATTTTATAGATTATATAAATGTGCACTTGCACGCACAGGTGAAAATACAAATATGTACAGTTAATTCTGGCTTGCTTGCCACAGCCTTTTATGGTGGTTGATTGTGCTGACCAACTTGTCAACTACATGTGACCTAGACTCACCTGACATCACCTTACATACACCTGACATACACCATCTCTTGCCAGGTTTTGCCGGTATGGTCTGGCTGTAAATTGAATGTAAGTTATGAGCTGTTGCTCCTGGTGACCTGAAGATTCTTACCTCAGTGTGAGGTATAGGTCTGAGTGTTGTGGGTAATTGACTGTGTCCCACTAGTGCTACTTTATACATGAGGCATAAGTAACAAATAAATTGGTGTGTATTAGGCTGACCTATGTGGTACACTGCCGGAAGTCACAATTAATAAAATGTGGTTAGTCTAGATTATTACACACTGTAATTAGTTATGATAATGGTATTAGTTGTAATATATCCGGTTCGAAGGACCATATTTTTGTGTTGGGAAGAAAGCTTACTCTCTATTAATTGATTGATATTTGATTAATAGATTTATTTAAATTAATCAAAGGACCACCCTATTTTTACTGAAAAGGGAAACAGATAAAGTTAAATGATAAGGACTGAAATACGAGTGCCTATGGATAAGGAAACTATTAAAGGTTATTCTTTAAACTTCAATGGACTGTATAATATATTAATATTGGAAAAAAAACTTTCTGTCCTTCACAAAATGGGGGGGTTAATACCAGAAGTAATCTACTCCCAGTACGCTTCATCGAGGCTGGTTCTTCCTCGAATAAAATTAGTAATTCCTACTAAATTATATGTTAATAAACATTAGATAAATTGATTAGTGGTAAGAAGATTATATGTTGATTAAACAAGAAATCATTCTCATTTGACTTTAATGAGGCTATCACTTTGTTAGATATCTCAAATCATATAAACTAAATATCTTTGACTGACAATCAATTATTGATTTCACTCAATGAAAGAAAATAATTGAAAAGGGTTTAGCTGTAGTAGTGAACGGAGAGGTAGAGGTGCGGTGGCGTCGTCTGCTACTTGCTGCAACACGTGAGCTCCAGCGTGGCGTGGGAACAGGAGAGGACCACGACCGCTTTCAACACTAGCTGAAATTTCCACAAAATATACCAATTGTTTACACCTACTATCTAGTATCCTCACTATGCCATGGAAGGAATAAATTAATTCCTTATAGACGTACTTATTGTTTGGGGAGGTCGCGTGGCGTAACGATGGACAGTGCACAATAAAATTTATAAGGCGTACTCAATATAAACAATACTAGGGCACTTAACCTGCTGTTTGTCCACCGAAGCAATCCTAGATTGCTACTGGAGCAATTGCATGCTCCTAGGCCGATTAAATGCCAGGGCCTAACGTAGAATTTATGGAAATTCGACTCTCCCGGGACGCACGATGTGATTGTTGGCGTCGCTAGCTGTGTCGTTAATGGCGACTGCTGGCCAAATGGCGTCTCTCCGTCTCCCTCCCTCAGCCCGTCTCACGCATTCACAATAGAATTTAACAATCACAGATAATTCTTTTCCATGTAATTACTGATGTAATGCGTTAATGAGAACAGGGTTACAATTGTAGATAATTAAATAATATCATATTCTCGTTAAATGGTGTTAATCGAGAAATGGAGGAAATTTCTATTTCCTCCATAGCATTCATATGTGACAGACAAAACTGTTACTTGATAATAATCTCCATTAATAACTCTCGGTTTTGTATTATTAGGTGTTATATTATCTGTAGTTAATTATAGCACGGAATAGTGATAAATTGGAGAACCACATTCAATTCTCGAACATATTGGTAATAAATATGTTTAGACGCAATACTGCCTCTCGATGTGAGAATGTTAGCAATACACTCAGATAAAGAAATATTAATTTATGTTAGCACTACAGTTAGTAGAATTAATAATTACTGTACTTAGTATACAATAATGTATTATAATAAAATGGTAGTGTGTCAGTGTTGGAAATTTCCAACAGGTGGTGGAGATGGTGGTGGTGGTAGAGATGATGGTGATGCTGCTAGGGGTGATGCTGGTAGGGATGATGGTGGTGGAAGTGATCCTGGTGGGGATGATGGTGGTGATGGTGGTAATGATGCTGGTGTTGATGCTGTTGGTGATAGTGGTGGTGGTGATGGTGGTAGTGATGTTGGTGTTGATAGTGGTGGTGGTGATGCTTGTTAGAAATAAACCAACATTAAATTGTCATTTGTATACTAAGCACAACATTTACTATCTTGTAGAACTAATTGAAATTAATATTTTCCCTACTGCATATTATTTTGCCCAATTCTTCCAACATGGGATGGCGATATTGCGTCAGACAACTCCACAGAGGTATAAATACTATCTACATGTTATAGAATTAAGTAGTTTTCTCAATCTCTATCAGTATTCTTTCTAAGAATTATTAACTGCTAATATACCAACCAGTGATCTGATAACAGCGTGTTATCAGCTAGAGATCACTATCTAACAGTTTATCTGTTATATTATATTGTCATGTAGGAAGCAGAAATTTCCCTCCATTTCTCGTCTAATAAGAACTCTGTTCGTATTAATTATTACCTGACGAGAATTTATATAATATCTAACTCCCTCTAATGTCAACCCCGGTGTTATCGACTCATTTAGTAGAGTAATTATAAGGAAAAGAATTTTCCATTTCTGCTGAAATATGTTCGCGCCTGCGCGCACGAGACGGGGTACAGGGAGAGAGGAGGAGGGTCGCCTGTACCCGCCATTACGGCAGATTACTGGCCAACATTCTAGAAGAGACCAGCATCTAGTCTAGACCTGGATGGGCTAATAACACGTGTTCATATCAAACACGAGAAGCGGTCATTTCATTTAATTGGCCTGAAGCACACCATTTTGCGGACCACAACCATTACTGGTGCCTGCTGTGACTCCATCAACGATCATACGGTCGTTTCGGCGAACTTCTATACGGTTCAGCGGTTTTAATTAGTTGTATTGTAGCTCTGTACATTAACTTTTACCATTTGTTCGTCGTTATGTCGTAGACCTTCCTCTAAACACCAAGTAAGTTCCCAGTGAACTAAATTTAATTCCTTCATTGCCTAATAGTTGCATAATTATTTAAGTGTTAGCGTCCTTTACATTTTTCTGGGTTTGTGAGGAGTCCGCCTGAGGAGAGATCAACTCCCCGCGCCACACGCCTGAGGGGAGATCAACTCCCCGCCCCACACGCCTGAGGAGAGATCAACTCCCCGCCCCACACGCCTGAGGAGAGATCAACTCCCCGCGCCACACATGCGCCCGCAACATTTTTCAATCACAGCTAAGAAGCTGAATTTATTTTAGTATATTTAATAACAATTCATTAATTATTGATATTTACTATAATATCCATTTACTAAAAAAATTTATGTACGCTATATTATTTATACGTACTTTTCTTCATACTTTACTAACAGATTTTATATAAATAATTATCTTATACTAATCGCTGCATTATGTAACCAATTCAATTTTCATTTACATTTAGTTACTTCAGTGAAGAACCAGCACTGACATCATGCTTGGGATATATTAATCTTTTGGCACGTAACTCCCCATTTTGGGTGAAAGAATTTGACTCATAATATACACTCCCTTTAAGAACATCCATAGGACACTATTTTATGGAATCTTGCTCTACCTTGTTTCCCACTTTTTCACAAAAAGTGGAGGTCTTTCGTAGCTATCGAAAATAGTATCAATTTAAATGATTTACATGAGTCAAGTTTTCCAACAATGCTGGTGGTGGTGGTAGTGGTAGTGATGGTGGTGGTGGTGATGCTGGTAGTGATGCTGGTGGTGATGGTGGTGGTGATACTGGTAGTGATGCTGGTGGTGGTGGTGGTAGTGGTGGTAGTGGTGGTGATGCTGGTAGTGATGCTGGTGGTGATGCTGGTGGTGATACTGGTAGTGATGCTGGTGGTGGTGGTGGTAGTGGTAGTGATGGTGGTGGTGGTGATGCTGGTAGTGATGCTGGTGGTGATGGTGGTGGTGATACTGGTAGTGATGCTGGTGGTGGTGGTGGTAGTGGTGGTAGTGGTGGTGATGCTGGTAGTGATGCTGGTGGTGATGCTGGTGGTGATACTGGTAGTGATGCTGGTGGTGGTGGTGGTAGTGGTGGTGATGCTGGTGGTGGTGGTGATGCTGGTGGTAATGCTATTGGTGATTCTGGTGGTGATGCTGGTGGTGGTGATGCTGGTGGTGATCCTGGTGGAAATGATGGTGGTGGGGATGATGGTGATGGTGGTGGTGATGCTGTGGTGGTGGTGGTGATGGTGATGCTGTGGTGGGGGTGAGGCTGGTGGTGGTGATGGTGATGCTGTGGTGGGGGTGAGGCTGGTGGTTATGGTGATGGTAGTGGTGGTGATGGTGATGGTGGTGGTGATGGTGATGGTAGTGGTGGTGATGGTGGTGGTGATAGTGATGGTAGTGGTGATGCTGGTGGTGATGGTGATGGTAGTGGTGATGCTGGTGGTGATGGTGATGGTAGTGGTGATGCTGGTGGTGATGGTGATGGTAGTGGTGGTGCTGGTGGTGGTGGTTATGGTGATGGTGATGGTAGTGGTGATGCTGGTGGTGGTGGTTATGGTGATGGTGGTGGTGAGGCTGGTGATGATGCTGTGATGGTGATGGTAGTGGTGATGCTGATGGTGATGTTTGTGGTGATGGTTATGGTGATGGTGGTGGTGATGTTTGTGGTGATGTTGGTGATGTTTGTGATGATGGTGGTGATGGTGGTGGTGGTGGTGGCGATGGTGGTGGTGATGCTGATGATGATGGTGATGATGGTGGTGATGGTGCTGGTGGTGGTGGTGATGCTGGTGATGGTGGTGGTGATACTGGTGGTGATGGTGGTGGTGATACTGGTGGTGATTCTGGTGGTGATGCTGGTGGTGGTGATGCTGGTGATGGTGGTGATGGTGGTGGTGATGCTGATAGTGATGGTGATAGTGGTGGTGATGGTGGTGGTGGTGGTGATGGTGGTGGTGGTGATGCTGGTGATGGTGGTGATGGTGGTGGTGATGCTGGTAGTGATGGTGATAGTGGTGGTGATGGTGGTGGTGGTGGTGATGGTGGTGGTGATGCTGGTGGTGATGGTGGTGGTGGTGATGCTGGTGGTGATGGTGGTGATGCTGGTGGTGGTGGTGGTGATGGTGGTAGTGATGGTGGTGGTGGTGATGCTGGTAGTGATGGTGATAGTGGTGGTGCTGGTGGTGATGCTGGTGGTGATGGTGGTGGTGATGGTGATAGTGGTGGTGCTGGTGGTGATGGTGGTGGTGGTGATGCTGGTAGTGATGGTGATAGTGGTGGTGATGGTGGTGGTGGTGGTGATGGTGGTGTTGATGCTGGTGGTGATGGTGGTGGTGGTGATGCTGGTGGTGATGGTGGTGGTGGTGATGCTGGTGGTGGTGGTGGTGGTGGTGATGCTGGTGGTGATGGTGGTGGTGGTGATGCTGGTAGTGATGGTGATAGTGGTGGTGCTGGTGGTGATGCTGGTGGTGATGGTGGTGGTGGTGATGCTGGTAGTGATGGTGATAGTGGTGGTGATGCTGGTGGTGGTGGTGATGCTGGTAGTGATGGTGATAGTGGTAGTGATGGTGGTGGTGGTGGTGATGCTGGTGGTGATGGTGATAGTGGTGGTGCTGGTGGTGATGCTGGTGGTGGTGGTGATGCTGGTGGTGATGGTGATGCTGGTGGTGATGGTGGTGGTGGTGATGCTGGTAGTGATGGTGATAGTGGTGGTGATGCTGGTGGTGGTGGTGATGCTGGTGGTGATGGTGGTGGTGGTGATGCTGGTGGTGGTGGTGATGGTGGTGATGCTGGTGGTGATGGTGGTGGAGGTCATGCTGGTGGTGATGGTGGTGGTGGTGATGCTGGTGGTGGTGGTGGTGGTGGTGATGCTGGTGGTGGTGGTGATGGTGGTGATGCTGGTGGTGATGGTGGTGGTGATGGTGGTGGTGGTGGTGATGCTGGTGGTGGTGATGCTGGTGGTGGTGGTGGTGATGCTGGTGGTGATGGTGGTGATGCTGGTGGTGATGGTGGTGGTGGTAATGCTGGTGGTGGTGATGCTGCTGGTGGTGGTGGTGATGCTGGTGGTGATGGTGGTGATGCTGGTGGTGATGGTGGTGATGCTGGTGGTGATGGTGGTGGTGGTGATGCTGGTAGTGATGGTGATAGTGGTGGTGATGCTGGTGGTGGTGGTGATGCTGGTGGTGATGGTGGTGGTGGTGATGCTGGTGGTGGTGGTGGTGATGCTGGTGGTGATGGTGGTGATGCTGGTGGTGATGGTGGTGGTGGTGATGCTGGTGGTGGTGATGCTGGTGGTGATGGTGGTGATGGTGGTGGTGATGGTGATAGTGGTGGTAATGGTGGTGGTGGTGGTGATGGTGGTAGTGGTGGTGATGGTGGTGGTGGTGGTGATGGTGGTAGTGGTGGTGATGGTGGTGGTGGTGGTGGTGATGGTGATAGTGGTGGTGATGGTGGTGGTGATGGTGGTGGCCTGACACCCGTCGCCCAAGAGACCAATAACTAACGTCTCAACCTTCAACAGTGTGAGCAATTTCTTGAACGATTTTAAACTAACAAAATTAAGATGTTTCATCACAGGAACATGTTTCTGCATATATATATTGCATTTTATGAATAATACCAAATGTAGTTAAGAACATGTATCTTGAGGTTATCTTGAGATGATTTCGGGGCTTTAGTGTCCCCGCGGCCCAGTCCTCGACCAGGCCTCCACCCCCAGGAAGCAGCCCGTGACAGCTGACTAACACCCAGGTACCTATTTTACTGCTAGGTAACAGGGGCATAGGGTGAAAGAAGCTCTGCCCATTGTTTCTCGCCAGCGGCTGGGATCGAACCCAGGACCACAGGAGCACAAATCCAGCGTGCTGTCAGCTCGGCCGACCGGCTCCCATAGTGATGTATAATATATATACTACATAACATTTATGCAGCATTACTCACCGGATACACCAAACGCTCTACGATTTACGCAATGGATGTAACATATGTTTGTCTGTTGGGACTGGAGTAGAAATTACTAAAGTGTAATCCCATTTCGCCGTGGAAATGGGATTACAATTTCTCGTCATCTAGTTTGAGAGACATCAACATAGGGTGGAGAATGGCGACAATGTCACCCACAGAGAAGTAAGGGCGACTGAGGGAAGGGAACAATAGAGCCGTGGATGATAAGCAAGACGGGTTAGTGCAGGAAACAAATGACTCTCTAATAATGTGAGGTTACCTATTTCTGGGGTTATGGCTGCCAGCTCCGCCTCTCTTGGTGAGGTTGTTACAACACCCGCCACTCTTGGTGATGTTGTTACAACACCTGCCTCTCTTGGAGAGGTTGTTACAACACCCGCCACTCTTGGTGATGTTGTTACAACACCTGCCTCTCTTGGTGAGGTTGTTACAACACCCGCCACTCTTGGTGATGTTGTTACAACACCCGCCTCTCTTGGTGAGGTTGTTACAACACCCGCCTCTCTTGGTGATGTTGTTACAACACCCGCCTCTCTTGGTGAGGTTGTTACAACACCCGCCTCTCTTGGTGATGTTGTTACAACACCCGCCTCTCTTGGAGAGGTTGTTACAACACCCGCCACTCTTGGTGATGTTGTTACAACACCTGCCTCTCTTGGAGAGGTTGTTACAACACCCGCCACTCTTGGTGATGTTGTTACAACACCTGCCTCTCTTGGAGAGGTTGTTACAACACCCGCCACTCTTGGTGATGTTGTTACAACACCTGCCTCTCTTGGAGAGGTTGTTACAACACCCGCCACTCTTGGTGATGTTGTTACAACACCTGCCTCTCTTGGAGAGGTTGTTACAACACCCGCCACTCTTGGTGATGTTGTTACAACACCTGCCTCTCTTGGTGAGGTTGTTACAACACCCGCCACTCTTGGTGAGGTTGTTACAACACCCGCCTCTCTTATTGAGGTTGTTACAACACCCGCCTCTCTTGGTGATGTTGTTACAACACCTGCCTCTCTTGGAGAGGTTGTTACAACACCTGCCTCTCTTGGTGATGTTGTTACAACACCCGCCTCTCTTGGTGAGGTTGTTACAACACCCGCCTCTCTTGGTGATGTTGTTACAACACCTGCCTCTCTTGGAGAGGTTGTTACAACGCCCGCCACTCTTGGTGATGTTGTTACAACACCCGCCTCTCTTGGAGAGGTTGTTACAACACCCGCCTCTCTTGGTGAGGTTGTTACAACACCCGCCTCTCTTGGTGAGGTTGTTACAACACCCGCCTCTCTTGGTGAGGTTGTTACAACACCTGCCTCTCTTGGTGAGGTTGTTACAACACCCGCCTCTCTTGGTGAGGTTGTTACAACACCTGCCTCTCTTGGTGAGGTTGTTACAACACCTGCCTCTCTTGGTGAGGTTGTTACAACACCTGCCTCTCTTGGTGAGGTTGTTACAACACCTGCCTCTCTTGGTGAGGTTGTTACAACACCCGCCTCTCTTGGAGAGGTTGTTACAACACCCGCCTCTCTTGGTGAGGTTGTTACAACACCCGCCTCTCCTGGTGAGGTTGTTGCAACACCTGCCTCTCTTGGTGAGGTTGTTACAACACCTGCCTTTCTTGGTGAGGTTGTTACAACACCTGCCTCTCCTGGTGAGGTTGTTACAACACCTGCCTCTCTTGGTGAGGTTGTTACAACACCTGCCTCTCATGGTGAGGTTGTTACAACACCTGCCTCTCTTGGTGAGGTTGTTACAACAGCTGCCTCTCCTGGTGAGGTTGTTACAACACCTGCCTCTCTTGGTGAGGTTGTTACAACACCTGTCTCTCTAACTGGGTCGGTAGTTTGCGCGACATTCTAAGAGTCTAAACCCTTTAGGCTATCATTTACCACGTGTTCCTCCCCCCCCCCCCTCCCCAACACCTCTCATTACTTTCTAGTCGCAAATAAATATCTTAGACATAAAAGTGAAGGGAGCGTCGAGGGACTATGGTGTAGGGATTGGTAAAGTTAGAACAGAATCATGAGGGAATAAATGAATTAACAGAAAGAATTTACGATCTGTTTCATATTATGAGTCCGCCTCGTGTCACAGATTATGAAGCCTGGGGTCAGTGTAGACTAAGTACAGTGTAGACTAAGTACAGTGACATAACCTGTTATCAAGGCCACGAGGTACAGTGAAATATCCTGCACATGCACTAGACAGTGATGTGGTGGAGGCTGACTCCATACACAGTTTCAAATGTAGATATGATAGAGCCCAATAGGCTCAGGAATATGTACACCAGTTGATTGACAGTTGAGAGGCGGGACCAAAGAGCCAGAGCTCAACCTCAGCAAGCACAACTAGGTGAGTACAGGAACGGCATAATATTGTTTATGTATGTTAGGAATGTTGGAAATTCATGATGCAATTTAGTTAATTAAATAGAATAATTTAAATTTTAAGATCATTTTAATGTAATTGTTTCAATAGTAAGTCTTAATGACTTTTTAAAAAAGATTATTTCATTGCTTGTTGAGCCGAATATCAGCTTTTATCATTCATGCAGAAAAGTACCTAACCTAACCAAACCTAACCAAATTTAAACTATTCTAACCTAACCTAAACGAACCTAACGTAACCTAAACTAACCTAACCTAACCTAAGTTAACGCAACCAAATATAACCTACACTAACCTAACCTAACCTAAACTAAACTAAACTAAACTAAATTAAATTAAACTAAACTAACCTAAACTAAACTAAACTAAATTAAACAAACCATACCTAACCTAACCTAACAAGACATAACCAAAACTACAGTAAGTCTAACAGTATACACAATTACACTTATACGATCATGTTAATACATATTCAAGAAATATTGTTATGATTGGACAGCCTGTTAACCTTGGTGAAATGTTGGCCGGCGTGTTGACGGATGGGCGGATAACGTCACGCTGGGGGTGGTATATGTGCCATCATGGGCTCCTACACACCTCCACTAAAGCGCAAGGAGTCCATAGGACTCAAGTTTAGTTGTCATGCTGCTCCCGACCTTGTATCCACCACGATCTTCGAAGTGTTACAGATCAAGCAGGAAGAAATATTTGGTTACCAACCACTGCCAGGGAACAGGGTGGTGTTGAAATTTGGAAACAATGTGGCATTTTCAGAGTTTCTTAAGAAGTATGATGATGACATTATAAGTTTACCTAATGGGAAAGGATCAGTACAAGTGCTTAATTTGAGCAAAACGTTTACATACGTTTCTGTGAGGGATGCGCCATTTGAAATGTTGAATGGAACTATTGTACACATACTGGAACAATATGGGAAAGTGGACAATGTTCGTTTTAATAAATATACGTATGGCCCAGGGAAAGGGTGTTTTAATGGAACACGAACAGTAAAGATGGAACTTCACCGTAATATTCCATCATCAATGTCAGTAGCAGGTCATTACAATGGCCAAATGCAAACTTGTTTCAAGTGTGGGCGTACTGGTCACATGGCTGCTGCCTGCCAGGTGGAGGCATCGGAACGGATCAACATTTTTCATGAACATGACTTTCCGCCATTAATAGAGGATAGTGTATCAGGCAATGAACCCGCTGCTGTAAATACTGTAGTTCTAGGTGAGGTAGATGAAGTAACCCACAACTCTGTAAGTGAAACGTCTGTGGAAGTGACTCCCAGTGCGAATGAGGCCGGTGAAGGTAACTTAGATCAGGACGATGAAGGTAATGCAGACAAGGAGGGTGCAGACGACACTGCTCAGGACGCTTTACCGGCTGTTGGTAGCCCTGGTGAGGGTGAGGTAAGTCTGGACACTATACATGTGGACGCCCATAACATAGGTGCTGACGCTGCGAAGAGCTGCGAGGCTGGCGGTGGTGCTGACCTTGGTGAGGTGACGATGGAACAAGTAATTGGTTGTCAACTGGATGTGGAGGATGACACAATGGTGGATAGTGATGTAGAAATGTCTGTGCAGAGAGCATCTCCACCCTCTTCAGTAAGGTATGATAGAAAGGGTAGGGGTAGTGTGAGGGCTGGGGGTGTGAAGGCTAAGGGTGTGAAGGCTGGTTCTGTAACCAGTCACGGGAAGAAACGGAAAAAATTTACTCGGAGTATTGATCTGGAACGTATGAAGGACTACGCCGCTAAATTAAAAGTCTCTGAAAAAATTGAGCAGGTTGTTGCCGTTGAAGTTCACCGTGACCAAGGCCCCGAAGAGTCACAGAAACGTAGCGAGGGCACAGTACAACAGGTGAGTGAGGATCATGGTAGAGAGAACAGTGATAAGACATGGTGGGATCTTGTGGAACATGAACAGAATCGAGACGCGAGTGCAAATATTAAACTTAAACTTCGAAAAGGGAAAGATGACACTAAGATAGTGTCAAGTGAGATAATGACGGATAAAGGGTAATTTTGGTTTCTCTTCAAATTACATTCGTGAAGCCTATTAATTTTAATTGTGCTACTTTGAACATTAATGGGCTCAATTGTAGAAATAAACAGTTGCAGCTGTTATCATTGTTTAAATATCATAATTTGGATGTACTTTTAGTGCAAGAACACAATGTTCAAGATGTTAAGAAACTTGATGTGCTGCTTGATTTCTTTGAAATATTGATAAATCCAACGACCTTGTTGAAAGGTGGTACGATGATATTGATTGCTAAGCGAGTCCACATCAAGGTTCTTAATACTGAAATAGATGATAATGGTAATGTTTTATATGCTAGGATTTCCTTTTTTGACACAATAATTCCTGTACTTAATGTGTATGCTCCCTCTGGCACCCGCAGGAAGAAAGAGAGGGAGGACTTGTTCTCTAACGAGTTATTATATTTTTTCAGAAATGATACGCGTAACGTTATTTTTGGTGGCGACTTTAATTGTGTCACTTCTATGAGAGATTGTAGCATTCAGTCGAACGCATGTGTATCTCCTGCTTTAATTACACTTTTGAAATGTATTGGTCTCAAGGATGCAAATAGCATTAACGGAGGTGTATATGAATACACATATGTTCGCCAGAATTATGGTTCTAGGCTTGACAGATTATATATGCACTCGTTCCATGATAAAATTAGTTCTTGCAGTACTGTTCCGGTCAGCTTTTCAGATCACTGTATGGTTGTGGTGAAGCTTGTTATTGACGATCAGGTTAAAGTGGGGACAGGGTCATGGAAGCTCAATTGCAGTCTGTTGCAGAGTAGAGATGTAATTGATAATTTTCAAGTATTGTGGGAACATCTGGTTGGGCAAAAACGTAAGTTCAGATGTCTATTGGAGTGGTGGGACATGTGTAAAGTTGCATGCAAAAGTTTCTTCGTGAAAGTATCCAAACGAAAGGCTGCTGAAAAATATGGTCTGTTAAACTTATTCCAACACAGACTAAAACAACTTTATGTAAAGGTCAATATGGGACTAGACAAGTATGAGGAAATTACCATTTTAAAAGACAGAATTAACAAATTGAGGGATGAAATATCTGAAGGAGTCAATGTTCGCCTCCAGATTAATGATTGGATGTATGGTGAAAAACTCTCTCCTTATTTGTTAAGTAAAGTCAAGAATAACAAGGGTACAGCACTTGTGACTAGTATTAAAGCAGGTGATGGGACGGATATGACACATACGGATGGGATTGTATATTATGTTCGGGGTGAATTAGAGAAATTGTACAAAAAAGTGAACGTGGACCAAGGTATGCGGGAGTATTTCCTTGGAAAATGTCCACGGGTTTTAACCCAGGATGACAACACGTCATTATTGTTAATGACGTAGATAAGCAGGAAGTGTGGAGTGTTGTCAGGAGTTTAAAGAAGGGTAAATCACCTGGCTGTGATGGGTTCCCGGCGGAATTTTATTTCTATCTATGGGATGTCATTAGTAAAGACTTTGTACAAGTGGTGCAGTATAGCATACAGCATAGGAAGCTTAGCATGTCACAATCTCATGGGATTATTAAGATGATACCTAAAACGGGTGATTTGCATATTCTAACGAACTGGAGGCCACTTTCCCTACTAAACCAGGATTATAAAATAATATCGAAACTGTTGGCAAATAGACTTAGGATTGCAATGGATAAACTTATATCAAAGGAACAGTTTTGTGGTGTGCCTGGAAGATCTATAATCAATTGTAATAATGTAATTAGGGATGTTGTGTATTATGTGTCTGAGAATAATGTTCCTTCCTCCATGATAAACCTCGACTGGTCGAAAGCCTTTGACCGTGTTGATGTTCAGTTTGTATTAGCAATATTGGATAGGGTAGGAGTGGCACGAGAATTTATTGATTGGATCCGTATGCTTTATAAAGAGTGTCGGAGCAGCGTCTGTATCAATGGAGTCTTAAGTAAACCTTTTTCAGTTGAACGATCTGTACGTCAGGGATGTCCCCTTTCAATGATTTTGTATGTTATATTTCAAGAGCCACTGTACTTGGCAATAAAAAGCAATGACTTTATTGTTCCACCTCGTCTTCCTAATGCAATGACACTTCCTGTTGTTGGTTATGCAGATGATACAACTATTTTTGTGTCGACAGAAGACTCGGTGGTGAATGTTCAGAATGAGTTAGACAACTTTGAACGAGCGACAGGTGCTGCTATTAACAAGAACAAAACGTGTATGATGGGGCTTGGCAGTTGGTGTAATAAGGTTAACTGGACAGGTTCATGGTTCAAGGTAGTGGAGTCTATTAAAGCTCTTGGGATTTGCTGGTGTAAAACATATGAAACAACATTGGTTACGAATTGGCAAGTACTATGTGGGAATATAATAGTTGCAACGAATATGTTGTCAAATAGGAAATTGACCCTGTTTCAGAAGGCTGTAATAATCAATTGCAAAATTTTGTCTAAAGTGTGGTATTTGTCTCACAGCTTTCCCATAGACAAGAAAAGTGCTATAGAGATTGACAAAACTATTTTTAGATATGTATGGTATGGTAGATACCAACCAATTAAACGAACTACCCTATGTAAAGGTAAGAAAAACGGTGGAATAGGAATACTGAATGTGTACCATAAGTCATTGGCAATCTTATGTGTTACTTTTAGAAAGGAGATAATGCAGAGGGATAGTGTAAATGCACTAGGATATTTCTATTGTAAATTACGTGTTAGCTATTTGATACATATGCCAGAGTATACTGACCTTGCCTTTATTTCACCGCACTTTTATTCATGTGCAATTGATGTTCTCAGGCGGATTTGTAATATTGAAGGTTTTTTAATGATGAACAGTAAACAAGTGTATGATGTTATACTACCAAATATAGTTCTTAGAGTAGAGGAGGCATATCCACTCTTTAGCTGGCAAGTAATATGGGCAAACCTTCATGTTAAATTTATTGCCCCAAAACAACGTGAGCTATTGTATCGCTATATTCATGAGACCCTTCCTACTAATGATAGGTTGTTGATGTTGGGCATTAAAGACGACAATAGGTGTGACCAATGTACTGAAATTGAGAATAATATGCATATATTTTATTTCTGTAAGCAGAAAGTTGTTCTTGTAAACTGGATTAGAGACACTCTTAAAGATTTATGTGGACCAAGTATTAGAGTGGAGTTAATGAGGTTT
This sequence comes from Procambarus clarkii, assembly GCF_040958095.1. Classification (NCBI taxonomy): domain Eukaryota; kingdom Metazoa; phylum Arthropoda; class Malacostraca; order Decapoda; family Cambaridae; genus Procambarus; species Procambarus clarkii. The sequence goes on along the minus strand of NC_091152.1, from coordinate 60,631,038 downwards.
TTAATGTTTCATATTGACATAAAATGCAAGAAAATTAGGAATACAATAATTATGTTACTTTCTGATTACATTTTTTGTGTGTGGATAGGCAGGCAGGAAGGTTACTCAGTAGACAAAATATTGAAGTTCTTGCGAGGCAGGATCAGGTATAACATTTGGGGTTTAAGGCTCATGCTCGGTGATGATATAGAAAATTGGTTTACTGAGGCTTATATAAAATATATATAAATGTAATATTTTCCCCTGTATTTTAATGTAAGTTTATTCTTCAATTTTTGTAACTCGTTTATAGGTAAATAAGTATAACATTCAGGGTTTTCTAAAGATCTTGTTCTGTACTACTGAAACACTTGTTCACTAAGAATTGTAATGTATAATTGCCTTGTAACATTTATGTATATGTAACTTATATTGTATTTTTTTAAATAAAGATAAAAAAAAAAAAAAAATGTGTGGTTGGTGTCGCCGGCAGCGTCTACGAGTACACCTCAGGTTATGTTTAACACTCAAGCTGCACTCAACCTTATTTATCATTTATATGACATTAATCTTGGCTATTATTATTATATTAGTGTGTTGCTCATACTACGACGCTGTTGTAGTGATAGCCTGAAGCGTTGCGTGCTCGGTTATAGCCGAGACTATATATATATATATATATATATATAGAAGGGAGTACCACCTCTAGCTGGAAGAAGGGGGACCCATAGCCTCGGAGGAAACCACGCATAACGCATTAGAGGGAATGTTTAGATCCCCTCCAATACAGTTTCTGTGTGCTTTTCTCCTACCACCCCCTTCCTTGAATATTTTTTGTGCTTTATTATGCATTTGATGGTTACAAGATATACATGGGTTGATACAAAAATAATAATGCAAAAAGGTGCTTAAAGGTTATGGATCTCTTGAAGAACACAACAATGGGAAACATTGATGAATGTCACAGACGGGTTCGATCATTGTTGCAAGTCAAACACTTCTTCGAATTCCTCTGAAGTTGGACTAGTGCCCAAGACGCAACAGGCATTTCCCCTCTGAATCGCAACACTGAGGCGCTGGAACAAGAAACTTTTTGCTCTCTGGTCTTTTGTAGCGCTGATCAATTTGTCCCCCAATTCCTTCAGGAACTTCAATGCACATTTTCCCCACGAACCGAGGGTCTCCGAGCCGATCGGAACAAGGCTGTAGCAGTGTGCTAGACCTCTGTATTTAATAATTTTCTGCGATTCCCTGAAAGAAGCAGCACCACCGCTTTCACGTGTGCTGTAGTGGAGGTAGGTACTGGCCAGTGTGGCAGCGCACGTGTAGTCCCATACCACTTGCTTACCATCCTTCCAAGGTAGCAAGGTGACCCCATCAGGGCGCTTCTGAGGGTCGTTAGGTCTGGATAAGTGTGGTTCTCTTTGTGCCGGGCAGCGGGCTGTGGCGAGGCTCCTCTTGATGATGTCGTTGACTTCTTCATGTCTTGCAATTTTACCCTGTGATTTACGACATACCAGACCATGACGACCATATTGGTCTGCCATCGCAGTTCCGCAGATGCACCTATGTTCGGTGAGGATGGGGGCGGCAAGGCGAAGGGCAACTCCAATGCGGAGAGCGTATGGGTATCGTGTTTTCACTATATATATATATATATATATACATATATATATATATATATATATATATATATATATATATATATATATATATATATATATATATATATATATATATATATATATATATATATATATATATATATATATATGTCGTACCTAGTAGCCAGAACGCACTTCTCAGCCTACTATGCAAGGCCCGATTTGCCTAATAAGCCTAGTTTTCATGAATTAATGTTTTTTCGACTACCTAACCTACCTAACCTAACCTAACCTAACTTTTTCGGCTATCTAACCGAACCTAACCTATAAAGATAGGTTAGGTTAGGTTAGGTAGGGTTGGTTAGGTTCTGTCATATATCTACGTTAATTTTAACTCCAATAAAAAAAAATTGACCTCATACATAATGAAATGGGTAATTTTATCATTTCATAAGAAAAAAATTAGAGAAAATATATTAATTCAGGAAAACTTGGCTTATTAGGTAAATCGAGCCTTGCATAGTTGGCTGAGAAGTGCGTTCTGGCTTCTAGGTACGACATATATATATATATATATATATATATATATATATATATATATATATATATATATATATATATATATATATTTATATATATATATATATATATATATATATATATTTATATATATATATATATATATATATTTATATATATATATATATATATATATATATATATATATATATATATACATATATGCGAACAAGCCTGAATGGTCCCCAGGACAATATGCAACTGAAAAACTCACACCCCAGAAGTGACTCGAACCCTTACTCCCAGGAGCAACGCAACTGGTATGTACAAGACGCCTTAATCGCCTTAAGATTAAGGCGTCTTGTACATACCAGTTGCGTTGCTCCTGGGAGTATGGGTTCGAGTCACTTCTGGGGTGTGAGTTTTCAGTTATATATACATATATATATATATATATATATATATATATATATATATATATATATATATATATATATATATATATATATATATATACATATAGGCAAAATGCACTTCTCAGCCTACTATGCAAGGCCCGATTTGCCTAATAAGCGAAGTTTTCCTGAATTAATATATTTTCTCTAATTTTTTTCTTATGAAATGATAAAGCTACCCATTTCATTATGTATGAGGTCAATTTTTTTTTTATTGGAGTTAAAATTAACGTAGGTTAATTTTAACGTAGGTTAATTTATAGGTTAGGTTAGGTTAGGTTGCCAAAAAAGTTAGGTTAGGTTAGGGTAGGTAGGTTAGGTAGTTGAAAAAACATTAATTCATGAAAACTGGGCTTATTAGTCAAATCGGGCTTTGCATAGTAGGCTGAGAAGTGCGTTCTGGCTACTAGGTACGACATATATATATATATGTCGTACCTAGTAGCCAGAACGCACTTCTCAGCCTACTATGCAAGGCCCAATTTGCCTAATAAGACAAATTTTCATGAATTAATTGTTTTTCGACTACCTAACCTACCTAACCTAACCTAACCTAACTTTTTCGGCTACCTAACCAAACCTAACCTATAAAGATAGGTTAGGTTAGGTTAGGTAGGGTTGGTTAGGTTCGGTCATATATCTGCGTTAATTTTAACTCCAATAAAAAAATTGACCTCACACATAATGAAATGGTTAGCTTTATCATTTCATAAGAAAAAAATTAGAAAAAATATATTAATTCAGGAAAACTTGGCTTATTAGGCAAATCGGGCCTTGAATAGTAGGCCAAAAAGTGAGTTCTGGCTACTAGGTACGACATATATATATATATATATATATATATATATATATATATATATGTCGTACCTAGTAGCCAGAACTCACTTCTGAGCCTACTATGCAAGGCCCGATTTGCCTAATAAGCCAAGTTTTCATGAATTAATTGCTTTTTGACTACCTAACCTACCTAACCTAACCTAACCTAACTTTTTCGGCTACCTAACCTAACCTAACCTATAAAGATAGGTTAGGTTAGGTTAGGTAGGGTTGGTTAGGTTCGGTCATATATCTACGTTAATTTTAACTCCAATAAAAAAAAATTGACCTCTTACATAATGAAATGGGGTGCTTTATCATTTCATAAGAAAAAAATTGGAGAAAATATATTAATTCATGAAAACTTGGCTTATTAGGCAAATCGGGCCTTGCATTGTAGGCTGAAAAGTGAGTTCTGGCTACTAGGTACGACATATATATATATATATATATATATATATATATATATATATATATATATATATATGTCGTACCTAGTAGCCAGAACTCACTTCTCAGCCTACTATTCAAGGCCCGATTTGCCTAATAAGCCAAGTTTTCCTGAATTAATATATTTACTATAATTTTTTTCTTATGAATTGATAAAGCAACCCTTTTCTCTATGTATGAGGTCAATTTTTTTTATTGGAGTTAAAATTAACGTAGATATATGACCGAACCTAACCAACCCTACCTAACCTAACCTAACCTATATTTATAGGTAAGGTTAGGTTAGGTAGCCAAAAAAAGCTAGGTTAGGTTAGGTTAGGTAGGTTAGGTAGACGAAAAAACATTAATTCATGAAAACTTGGCTTATTAGGCAAATCGGGCCTTGAATAGTAGGCTGAGAAGTGCGTTCTGGCTATTAGGTACGACATATATATATATATATATATATATATATATATATATATATATATATATATATATATATATATATATATATATATATATATATATGTCGTACCTAGTAGCCAGAACGCACTTCCCAGCCTAATATGCAAGGCCCGATTTGCCTAATAAGCCAAGTTTTCCTGAATTAATATATTTTCTCTAATTTTTTTCTTATGAAATGATAAAGCTACTCATTTCATTATGTATGAGGTCAATTTTATTTTATTGGAGTTAAAATTAACGTAGATATATGACCGAACCTAACCAACCCTACCTAACCTAACCTAATCTATCTTTATAGGTTAGGTTATGTTAGGTAGCCGAAAAAGTTAGGTTAGGTTAGGTTAGGTAGGTTAGGTAGTCGAAAAACAATTAATTCATGAAAACTTGGCTTATTAGGCAAATCGGGCCTTGCATAGTAGGCCTAGAAGTGCATTCTGGCTACTAGGTACGACATATATATATATATATATATATATATATATATATATATATATATATATATATATATATATATATATATATATATATATATATATGTCGTACCTAGTATATATATATATATATATATATATATATATATATATATATATATATATATATATATATATATATATATATAAAATATATATATATATATATATATAATATATATATATATATAATATATATTGGGCACTAGTCCAACTTCAGAGGAATTCGAAGAAGTGTTTGACTTGCAACAATGATCGAACCCGTCTGTGACATTCATCAATGTTTCCCATTGTTGTGTTCTTCAAGAGATCCATAACCTTTAAGCACCTTTTTGCATTATTATTTTTGTATCAACCCATGTATATCTTGTAACCATCAAATGCATAATAAAGCACAAAAAATATTCAAGGAAGGGGGTGGTAGGAGAAAAGCACACAGAAACTGTATTGGAGGGGATCTAAACATTCCCTCTAATGCGTTATGCGTGGTTTCCTCCGAGGCTATGCGTCCCCCTTCTTCCAGCTAGAGGTGGTACTCCCTTCCCTCTTTATATATATATATATATATATATATATATATATATATATATATATATATATATATATATATATATATATATATATATATATATATATATATATATCTATATATATATATATATATATATATATATATATATATATATATATATATATATATATATATATATATATATATATATATATAATGTGTGTATGAGAAAGCTGCATAAACACGCAAGACAGTAATAGTCTTCTTCTGAAATTATTATTTGTAAGGGTAATATTATCATTCATATTTTTATTTTTGTTCATCCTTGCTATTAGTGTCACTGTTAGACAATGTATATACTTATAATTAATGTAATTACTCCTCTGTTATTCTGCCGGAGGTTGACAGATTATAAAAAAATGGAGACAAGTAAATGGAATTCTGGCCGATCAGAGGATTAAACAAGATTTTTGCAGAGATTCCGAGTTTTGAATCTCCCGCGTAGTAGCTGACGATCAGAGGGGGAACAGGTGTAAATGTTTACATGGCAGAAAGAGCCTATAGTTTCTCCGACACTTGGAGATGGTAGTTGCTATCAAGTTATTATGTGTTTCTTTATTAAAAACAACATATAAATACAATTAAAATGCAAGGAGCCGAAGCACCATAATAGAGGCGGTTATCACAGTGAACACCACCAACAACAGAACACCATGTTAACAAAAAAAAATACACCAAACCAATGCATAAATTTACGAACACCAATCACATAAATATACACACACAGCAATATACAAACATGAGGGCAATATACAGACACGCACCAGGCACACATAGAGGGACCAAAACAACAAGGAAATACACTATACACAAATGAAAAAGAACAATACGCACATGAGGCTAAAGTCCGCACCCAGAGCACAGCGTGTAGACGAGCACCGTATGTGCCACACCCACACACCTGGTACACCGTCACGGTACCGTGAGTACGGTGCACCAGCACCACATAACACAGTACGGTGCACCAACACCACGCAACACAGTACGGTGCACCAACACCACACAACACAGTACGGTGCACCAGCACCACACAACACAGTACAGTTAGTACGGTGCACCAGCACCACACAACACAGTACGGTGCACCAGCACCACAACACAGTACGGTGCACCAGCACCACACAACACAGTACGGTGCACCAGCACCACACAACACAGTACGGAGCACCAGCACCACACAACACAGTACGGTGCACCAGCACCACAACACAGTACGGTGCACCAGCACCACACAACACAGTACGGTGCACCAGCACCACACAACACAGTACGGAGCACCAGCACCACACAACACAGTGCGGTGCACCAGCACCACACAACACAGTACGGTGCACCAACGCCACGCAACACGGTACAGTAAGTACGGTGCACCAGCACCACACAACACAGTACGGTGCACCAGCACCACACAACACAGTACGGTGCACCAACACCACACAACAAATTACGGTGCACCAGCACCACACAACACAGTACGGTGCACCAACGCCACGCAACACGGTACAGTAAGTACGGTGCACCAACACCACACAACACAGTACAGTAAGTACGGTGCACCAGCACCACACAACACAGTACGGTGCACCAGCACCACACAACACAGTATGGTGCACCAGCACCACACAACACAGTACAGTGCACCAGCACCACACAACACAGTACAGTGCACCAGCACCACACAACACAGTACGGTGCACCAGCACCACACAACACAGTATGGTGCACCAGCACCACACAACACAGTACGGTGCACCAGCACCACACAACACAGTATGGTGCACCAGCACCACACAACACAGTATGGTGCACCTTGCACCACACAACACAGTACGGTGCACCAGCACCACACAACACAGTACGGTGCTACAGCACCACACAACACAGTACGGTGCACCAGCACCACACAACACAGTACAGTGCACCAGCACCACACAACACAGTACGGTGCACCAGCACCACACAACACAGTATGGTGCACCAGCACCACACAACACAGTATGGTGCACCAGCACCACACAACACAGTACGGTGCACCAGCACCACACAACACAGTACGGTGCTACAGCACCACACAACACAGTACGGTGCACCAGCACCACACAACACAGTACAGTGCACCAGCACCACACAACACAGTACGGTGCACCAGCACCACACAACACAGTACAGTGCACCAGCACCACACAACACAGTACGGTGCACCAGCACCACACAACACAGTACGGTGCACCAGCACCACACAACACAGTACGGTGCACCAGCACCACACAACACAGTACAGTGCACCATCACCACACAACACAGTACGGTGCGCCAGCACCACACAACACAGTACAGTGCACCAGCACCACACAACACAGTACGGTGCACCAGCACCACACAACACAGTACGGTGCACCAGCACCACACAACACAGTACGGTGCACCAGCACCACACAACACAGTACAGTGCACCAGCACCACACAACACAGTACGATGCACCAGCACCACACAACACAGTACAGTGCACCAGCACCACACAACACAGTACGGTGCACCAGCACGACACAACACAGTACGGTGCACCAGCACCACACAACACAGTACAGTAAGTACGGAGCACCAGCACCACACAACACAGTACGGAGCACCAGCACCACACAACACAGTACGGTGCACCAGCACCACACAACACAGTACGGAGCACCAGCACCACACAACACAGTACGGTGCACCAGCACCACACAACACAGTACAGTAAGTACGGTGCACCAGCACCACACAACACAGTACGGTGCACCAACACCACACAACACAGTACGGTGCACCAGCACCACACAACACAGTACGGTGCACCAGCACCACACAACACAGTACGGTGCACCAGCACCACACAACACAGTACGGTGCACCAGCACCACACAACACAGTACGGTGCACCAGCACCACACAACACAGTACAGTAAGTACGGAGCACCAGCACCACACAACACAGTACGGAGCACCAGCACCACACAGTACAGTGCACCCGCACCACACAACACAGTACGGTGCACCAGCACCACACAACACAGTTCAGTGCACCAGCACCACACAACACAGTACGGTGCCCCAGCACCACACAACACAGTACGGAGCACCAGCACCACACAACACAGTACGGTGCACCAGCACCACACAACACAGTACGGTGCACCAGCACCACACAACACAGTACGGTGCACCAGCACCACACAACACAGTACGGTGCACCAGCACCACACAACACAGTACCGTAAGTACGGAGCACCAGCACCAAACAACACAGTACGATCACCAGCACCACACAACACAGTACAGTAAGTACGGTGCACCAAGCACCGACACAACACAGTACAGTAAGTACGGTGCACCAGCACCACACAACACAGTACGGAGCACCAGCACCACACAACACAGTACGGAGCACCAGCACCACACAACACAGTACAGTGCACCAGCACCACACAAACACAGTACAGTGCACCCGCACCAAAACACACAGTACGGTGCACCAGCACCACACAACACAGTATGGTGCACCAGCACCACACAACACAGTACGGAGCACCAGCACCACACAACACAGTACAGTAAGTACGGTGCACCCGCACCACACAACACAGTACAGTAAGTACGGTGCACCAGCACCACACAACACAGTACGGAGCACCAGCACCACACAACACAGTACGGAGCACCAGCACCACACAACACAGTACAGTAAGTACGGTGCACTTGCACCACACAACACAGTACAGTAAGTACTGTGCAACAGCACCACACAACACAGTACGGTGCACCAGCACCACACAACACAGTACGGTGCACCAGCACCACACAACACAGTACGGTGCACCAGCACTACACAACACAGTACGGTGCACCAGCACCACACAACACAGTACGGAGCACCAGCACCACACAACACAGTACGGTGCACCAGCACCACACAACACAGTATGGTGCACCAGCACCACATAACACAGTACGGTGCACCAGCACCACACAACACAGTACGGTGCACCAGCACCACACAACACAGTAGGGAGCACCAGCACCACACAACACAGTATGGATGCACCAGCACCACACAACACAGTACGGTGCACCAGCACAACACAATACAGTAAGTACGGTGCACCAGCATCACACAACAGCAGTACAGTGCACCAGCACACACAACACAGTACGGTGCACCAGCACCACACAACACAGTACGGTGCACCAGCACCACACAACACAGTACGGTGCACCAGCACCACACAACACAGTACGGTGCACCAGCACCACACAACACAGTACAGTGCACCAGCACCACACAACACAGTACGGTGCACCAGCACCACACAACACAGTACGGTGCACCAGCACCACACAACACAGTACGGTGCACCAGCACCACACAACACAGTACGGTGCACCAGCACCACAACAAAACAGTAGGGAGCACCAGCACCACACAACACAGTACGGTGCACCAGCACCACACAACACAGTACATTGCACCAGCACCACACAAACACAGTACAGTAAGTACGGTGCACCAGCACCACACAACACAGTACGGTGCACCAGCACCACACAACACAGTACAGTGCACCAGCACCACACAACACAGTACGGTGCACCAACACCACACAACACAGTACGGTGCACCAGCACCACACAACACAGTACGGTGCACCAGCACCACACAACACAGTACAGTGCACCAGCACCACACAACACAGTACGGTGCACCAGCACCACACAACACAGTACGGTGCACCAGCACCACACAACACAGTACGGTGCACCAGCACCACACAACACAGTACGGTGCACCAGCACCACACAACACAGTACGTGCACCAGCACCACACAACACAGTACGGTGCACCAGCACCACACAACACAGTACTGTGCACCAGCACCACACAACACAGTACGGTGCACCAGCACCACACAACACAGTACGGTGCACCAGCACCACACAACACAGTACGGTGCACCAGCACCACACAACACAGTACGGTGCACCAGCACCACACAACACAGTACTGTGCACCAGCACCACACAACACAGTACGGTGCACCAGCACCACACAACACAGTACTGTGCACCAGCACCACACAACACAGTACGGTGCACCAGCACCACCACAACACAGTACTGTGCACCAGCACCACACAACACAGTACGGTGCACCAGCACCACACAACACAGTACTGTGCACCAGCACCACACAACACAGTACTGTGCACCAGCACCACACAACACAGTACGGTGCACCAGCACCACACAACACAGTACTGTGCACCAGCACCACACAACACAGTACGGTGCACCAGCACCACACAACACAGTACTGTGCACCAGCACCACACACACAGTACGGTGCACCAGCACCACACAACACAGTACGGTGCACCAGCACCACACAACAGAGACCAAAAGCTTCACCAACACACACACACAATGGCCCCCAACAGACGGAGGTCCACAGAAACAGGAAGGTTCTAGAAGACGGGACACCACGTGCCAGGGACATCGTTAGAGTCCCGGTGGCATCAAGCCACCCAACACAATGGCCGGCAGATACCTTGTTCCACCAGACACTGAACACCTTCCCAAACCGTCCACCAGGCGGGTCAAGAACCCATCCGGCAGTTCGCGCGGCGCCCCCCTCACCGCCACAATGTAAGCCGAGTTTGGTAGCAATACTGGTAACACTCGAAATTATTGACAACACTGAAGTAGGCAGCTTAATTATTTCCGACTTCCTTTCCTCACTACGAGCAATAAACAGTTTGCAATCAAGTAATAACGTGTTTGTCTTGGAAGCTAGACGTAGATATATAAGAATACTTAGCAAGAGGGTAAATATAAAAATGTTGTGGAGTCCTTCTCACATTGGCCTGTAGGAACATGACAAAGTTGACGCCCTTGCTAAGGGCTGCAGTAAATAAAGACAGTATTGAACGGAATCTTGAGTTATCAAATAGGTCCCTTAAAAGTGTTATTAGACGAGAACTCCTGGATGGATTTGAAGAAAGTAGAACAGTGCAAACTGGAACTAGCATTGTTCCATTGTTCCATCAGGTCCATTGTTCATCACAATGAAATGTGTGAAGTAAAACATATGTATGGGGCAAGTAACAAGTAAGTTGACTAACAGATGTTGTCACAGCTCGTATAAGACTTGGCTACAAGTATCTCTGGCAGTTCGGCTTGTATAGGGATCTAGATGAAGTAAAGTGTAAAGTATGTGGACAAAGACAGGGACACACACTCGAACACTATATCTTGGATTGTAGTAAAATCGAGCAAATTAGAGATAAATCTACGTTCACTCTGTATGATATGGCAACCTTTCTTATCACCATGGATAAAATACCTGAATTCCTTGCACTGTATCCATATTTCGCTTCCAGTAGATGAACGACATATGAGATGAAGAAACAAGTAGTGTATTGTGAGGACTAATAATAAACAAAAGCTACCCTATGACTCTGTAATATCAACATTGGTCAAACTATTATGAATTATTGATAAGACCTACCATTAATTGTATAATGATTTACTATATATATATAGCTCTTGAAATAGCACTTTCTCTGTAAGTAGCTGACATTGTAACTATAAAGTGTGAAGGATAGATGAAATTGTTCATGTAATAATCTAAGATGAGGTCTGATAAAGACCTTTTGTGCCCTCTGTAATGCTTTTGCGCTACCGCTCACAGGATGAGTATGGGGCGCACAATAAACTAGCCGCCTTCGGCGGCAACAATTAAAAAATCAAAAATCACCGTCACTTGGTCTGTCACACTCAGGCCAACCACCTGAACGGTGCCCCCACCCATCAGGCACAGGGGGAAGAACGCCCCCTCACACCGCAGGCATACCCAAGCCCCCTCTGGCACTCATACCCAAGCCCCTCCCTGGCACTCATACTCAAGCCCCTCCCTGGCACTCATACCCAAGCCCTCCCTGGCACTCATACCCAAGCCCCTCCCTGGCACTCATACCCAAACCCCTTCCTGGCACTCATACCCAAGCCCCTCCCTAGCACTCATACCCAAGCCCCGCCCTGGCACTCATACCCAAGCCCACTCTGGCACTCATACCCAAGGTCCCTCCCTAGCACTCATACCCAAGCCCTCCCTGGCACTCATACCCAAGCCCCTCCCTGGCACTCATACCCAAGCCCCTCCCTGGCCTATACCCAAACCCCTCCCTGGCACTCATGCCCAAGCCCTCCCTAGCACTCATACCCAAGCCCCTCCCTGGCACTCATACCCAAGCCCCTCTGTGTTCAAGAGAGAACTATCAACATCAGAGGCCCGAGACTGTTCACACACTTCCACTACACATAAGGGACATAACTGGCCGACCCCTCACAGTGTTCAAGAGAGAACTATCAACATCAGAGGCCCGAGACTGTTAACACACTTCCACTACACATAAGGGACATAACTGGCCGACCTCCTCACATGTTTTCAAGAGAGAACTATCAACATCAGAGGCCCGAGACTGTGAACACACTTCCACTACACATAAGGGACATAACTGGCCGACCCCTCACAGTGTTCAAGAGAGAACTATCAACATCAGAGGCCCGAGACTGTTCAACACACTTCCACTACACATAAGGGACATAACTGGCCGACCCTCACAGTGTTCAGAGAGAACTATCAACATCAGAGGCCCGAGACTGTTCAACACACTTCCACTACACATAAGGGACTAACTGGCCGACCCCTCACAGTGTTCAAGAGAGAACTATCAACATCAGAGGCCCGAGACTGTTCAACACACTTCCACTACACATAAGGGACATAACTGGCCGACCCCTCACAGTGTTCAAGAGAGAACTATCAACATCACAGGCCCGAGACTGTTCAACACGCTTCCACTACACAAAAGGGACATAACTGGCCTACCCCTCACAGTGTTCAAGAGAGAACTATCAACATCAGAGGCCCGAGACTGTTCAACACGCTTCCAACACATAAGGGACATAACTGGCCGACCCTCACAGTGTTCAAGAGGAACTATCAACATCAGAGGCCCGAGACTGTTCAACACGCTTCCACTACACATAAGGGACATAAACTGGCCGACCCCTCACAGTGTTCAAGAGAGAACTATCAACATCAGAGGCC